>NW_026112438.1:54660-143316 GCF_024323335.1 Lathyrus oleraceus
TTATATATAATATGAATCATTCATTTATATTTTTTAACTTTGTTGCTTAGTAAAGAAGAAACCTAAAATTGGTGATGGAGAAAAAAAAATATTAAATTCTTTTAACATATAATATACCATAATATAATGTTAATATAAGGGAATACAATAATATTGAGCTTTATTAGTAATTTCAGTTGTTAACCATTTATATATAATATGAATCATTAATTATAGTCCGTTTAACTTGTTACTTAGTGATGAAGAAACCTAAAATTTGGTGATGGAGAAGAAAATTATTGAATTTATTTACATATAATATACCATATTACAATGTGAATATGCCAAATACCAATAATATTGATCTTGATTATGTAATTTCAGTTGTTACCCATTTATATATAAATGAATCATTCATTTATAGTTTTTCACTTTGTTGCTTAGTGATGAAGAAACCTAAAATTTGGTGATGGAGAAGAAAAAATATTAAAATTTTTTACATATAATATGCCATAAATTAATGTGAATATGACGAATACAAATAAAATTGAGTTTTATTATGTAATTTCACTTATTAACCATTTATATAAATATGAATCATTAATTTATAGTACTTTAACTTTGCTACTTAAGGATGAGGAAACCTAAAATTTGGTGTTGGAGAAGAAAATTATTGAATTATTTACATATTTTATACCTAATACAATGTGAATATGCCGAATATGAATAATATTGATCTGATTATTAAATTTAAGTTGTTACCCATTTTATATAATATGAATCATTCATTTATATTTTTTCACTTTGTTGCTTAGTGATGAAGAAACCTAAAATTTGGTGATGGAGAAGAAAATATTAATATTTTTTACATATAATATACATAATACATGTGAATATGATAAATACAATTATAATTGAGCTTTATAACGTAATTTCACTTATTAACCGTCTATATATAATATGAATCATTAATTTATAATCCTTTAAATTTGTTACTTAGTGATGAAGAAACCTAAAATTTGGTGATGGAGAAGAAAATTATAGAATTTATTTATATATAGTATACCATAATACAATGTGAATATGCCGAATAGAATAATGTTAATGTTGATTATTTAAATTCACTTGTTACCTATTTATATATAATATGAATCATTCATTTATAATTTTTTTACTTTGTTGCTTAGTAAAGAAGAAACCTAAAATTTGTTGATGGAGAAAAAAAATATTAAATTCTTTTTAAATATAATATACCATAATATAATGTGAATATAAGGAATATAAATAATATTGAGCTTTATTATGTAATTTCAGTTGTTAACCATTTATATATAACATGAATCATTAATTTATAGTCGTTTAACTTTGTTACTTAGTGATGAAGAAACCTAAAATTTGGTGATGGAGAAGAAAATTATTGAATTTATTTACATATAATATACCATATTACAATGTGAATATGCCAAATACCAATAATATTGATCTTGATTATGTAATTTCACTTGTTACCCATTTATATATAATATGAATCATTCATTTATAGTTTTTTCACTTTGTTGCTTAGTGGTGAAGAAAACCTAAATTTGGTGATGGAGAAGAAAAAATATAAAAAAATTTACATATAATATGCCATAAATTAATGTGAATATGACGAATACAAATAAATTGAGTTTTATTATGTAATTTCACTTATTAACCATTTATATATAATATGAATCATTAATTTATAATACTTTAACTTTGCTACTAAGGATGAGGAAACCTAAAATTTGGTGTTGGAGAAGAAAATTATTGAATTTATTTACATATTTATACCATAATACAATGTGAATATGCCGAATACGAATAATATTGATCTTGATTATGTAATTTAAGTTGTTACCCATTTATATATAATATGAATCATTCATTTATATTTTTTTCACTTTGTTGCTTAGTGATGAAGAAACCTAAAATTTTGTGATGGAGAAGAAAAATGTTAATATTTTTTACATATAATATACCATAATAAATTGTGAATATGATAAATACAATTATAATTGAGCTTTATTACGTAATTTCACTTATTAAACGTCTATATATAATATGAATAATTAATTTATAATCCTTTAAATCTGTTACTTAGTGATGAAGAAACCTAAAATTTGGTGATGGAGAAGAAAATTATAGAATTTATTTATATATAGTATACCATAATACAATGTGAATATGCCGAATAAGATAATGATGTTTTGATTATTTAAATTAACTTGTTACCTATTTATATATAATATGAATCATTCATTTATAATTTTTTTAACTTTGTTGCTTAGTAGAAGAGAAACCTAAAATCTGGTGATGGAGAAAAAAAATATTAAATTCTTTTTAACATATAATATACCATAATATAATGTTATATAAGGAATACAAATAATATTGAGCTTTATTATGTAATTTCAGTTGTTAACCATTATATATATAAAAAATCATTCATTTATAGTCGTTTAACTTTGTTACTTAGTGATGAAGAAACCTAAAATTTGGTGATGGAGAAGGAAATATTAATATTTTTAGAAATAATATACCATAATACATTGTGAATATGATAAATACAATTATAATTGAGCTTTATTACGTAATTTCACTTATTAACCGTCTATATATAATATGAATCATTAATTTATATCCTTAAATCTGTTACTTAGTGATGAAGAAACCTAAAAGTTGGTGATGGAGAAGAAAATTATAGAATTTATTTATATATAGTATACCATAATACAATGTGAATATGCCGAATAAGATAATGTTGATGTTGATTATTGAAAACTAACTTGTTACCTATTTATATATAATATGAATCTTCATTTATAATTTTTTTAACTTTGTTGCTTAGTAAAGAAGAAACCTAAAATTTGGTGATGGAGAAAAAAAATATTAAATTCTTTTTAACATATAATATACCATAATATAATGTTAATATAAGGAATACAAATAATATTGAGATTTATTATGTAATTTCAGTTGTTAACCATTTTATATATAAAAATCATTAATTTATAGTCGTTTAACTTTGTTACTTAGTGATGAAGAAACCTAAAATTTGGTGATGGAGAAGAAAATTATTGAATTTATTTACATATAATATACCATATTACAATGTGAATATGCCAAATACCAATAATATTGATCTTGATTATGTAATTTCACTTGTTACCCATTTATATATAATATGAATCATTCATTTATAGTTTTTTCACTTTGTTGCTTAGTGATGAAGAAACCTAAAATTTGGTGATGGAGAAGAAAATATTAAATTTTTTTTACATATATATGCCATAAATTAATGTGAATATGACGAATACAAATAAAATTGAGTTTTATTATGTAATTTCACTTATTAACCATTTATATATAATATGAATCATTAATTTATAGTACTTTAACTTTGCTACTTAAGGATGAGGAAACCTAAAATTTGGTGTTGGAGAAGAAAATTATTGAATTTATTTACATATTTTATACCATAATACAATGTGAATATGCCGTATACGAATAATATTGATCTTGATTATGAAATTTAAGTTGTTACCCATTTATATATAATATGAATCATTCATTTATATTTTTTTCACTTTGTTGCTTAGTGATGAAGAAACCTAAAATTTGGTGATGGAGAAGAAAATATTAATATTTTTTACATATAATATACCATAATACATTGTGAATATGATAAATACAATTATAATTGAGCTTTATTACGTAATTTCACTTATTAACTGTCTATATATAATATGAATCATTAATTTATAATCCTTTAAATCTGTTACTTAGTGATGAAGAAACCTAAAATTTGTGTGATGGAGAAGAAAATTATAGAATTTATTTATATATAGTATACCATAATACAATGTGAATATGCCGAATAAGAATAATGTTGAAGTTGATTATTTAAATTAACTTGTTACCTATTTATATATAATATGAATCATTCATTTATATTTTTTTAACTTTGTTGCTTAGTAAAGAAGAAACCTAAAATTTGGTGATGGAGAAAAAAAATATTAAATTCTTTTTAACATATAATATACCATAATATAATGTTAATATAAGGAATACAAATAATATTGAGCTTTATTATGTAATTTCAGTTGTTAACCATTTATATATAATATGAATCATTAATTTATAGTCGTTTAACTTTGTTACTTAGTGATGAAGAAACCTAAAATTTGGTGATGGAGAAGAAAATTATTGAATTTATTTACATATAATATACCATATTACAATGTGAATATGCCAAATACCAATAATATTGATCTTGATTATGTAATTTCACTTGTTACCCATTTATATATAATATGAATCATTCATTTATAGTTTTTTCACTTTGTTGCTTAGTGATGAAGAAACCTAAAATTTGGTGATGGAGAAGAAAAATATTAAAATTTTTTTACATATAATATGCCATAAATTAATGTGAATATGACGAATACAAATAAAATTGAGTTTTATTATGTAATTTCACTTATTAACCATTTATATATAATATGAATCATTAATTTATAGTACTTTAACTTTGCTACTTAAGGATGAGGAAACCTAAAATTTGGTGTTGGAGAAGAAAATTATTGAATTTATTTACATATTTTATACCATAATACAATGTGAATATGCCGAATATGAATAATATTGATCTTGATTATTAATTTAAGTTGTTACCCATTTATATATAATATGAATCATTCATTTATATTTTTTTCACTTTGTTGCTTAGTGATGAAGAAACCTAAAATTTGGTGATGGAGAAGAAAATATTAATATTTTTTACATATAATATACCATAATACATTGTGAATATGATAAATACAATTATAATTGAGCTTTATAAGGTAATTTCACTTATTAACCGTCTATATATAATATGAATCATTAATTTATAATCCTTTAAATTGTTACTTAGTGATGAAGAAACCTAAAATTTGGTGATGGAGAAGAAAATTATAGAATTTATTTATATATAGTATACCATAATACAATGTGAATATGCCGAATAGATATAATGTTGATGTTGATTATTTAAATTCACTTGTTACCTATTTATATATAATATGAATCATTCATTATAATTTTTTTAACTTTGTTGCTTAGTAAGAAGAAACCTAAAATTTGGTGATGGAGAAAAAAAATATTAAATTCTTTTTAAATTATAATATACCATAATATAATGTGAATATAAGGAATACAAATAATATTGAGCTTTATTATGTAATTTCAGTTGTTAACCATTTATATATAATATGAATCATTAATTTATAGTCGTTTAACTTTGTTACTTAGTGATGAAGAAACCTAAAATTTGGTGATGGAGAAGAAAATTATTGAATTTATTTACATATAATATACCATATTACAATGTGAATATGCCAAATACAATAATATTGATCTTGATTATGTAATTTCACTTGTTACCCATTTATATATAATATGAATCATTCATTTATAGTTTTTTCACTTTGTTGCTTAGTGATGAAGAAACCTAAAATTGGTGATGGAGAAGAAAAATATTAAAAAAATTTACATATAATATGCCATAAATTAATGTGAATATGACGAATACAAATAAAATTGAGTTTTATTATGTAATTTCACTTATTAACCATTTATATATAATATGAATCATTAATTTATAATACTTTAACTTTGCTACCTAAGGATGAGGAAACCTAAAATTTGGTGTTGGAGAAGAAAATTATTGAATTTATTTACATATTTTATACCATAATACAATGTGAATATGCCGAATACGAATAATATTGATCTTGATTATGTAATTTAAGTTGTTACCCATTTATATATAATATGAATCATTCATTTATATTTTTTTCACTTTGTTGCTTAGTGATGAAGAAACCTAAAATTTGGTGATGGAGAAGAAAATATTAATATTTTTTACATATAATATACCATAATAAATTGTGAATATGATAAATACAATTATAATTGAGCTTTATTACGTAATTTCACTTATTAACCGTCTATATATAATATGAATCATTAATTTATAATCCTTTAAATCTGTTACTTAGTGATGAAGAAACCTAAAATTTGGTGATGGAGAAGAAAATTATAGAATTTATTTATATATAGTATACCATAATACAATGTGAATATGCCGAATAAGATTAATGTTGATGTTGATTATTAAATTTAACTTGTTACCTATTTATATATAATATGAATCATTCATTTATAATTTTTTTAACTTTGTTGCTTAGTAAAGAAGAAACCTAAAATTTGGTGATGGAGAAAAAAAATATTAATTCTTTTTAACATATAATATACCATAATATAATGTTAATATAAGGAATACAAATAATATTGAGCTTTATTATGTAATTTCAGTTGTTAACCATTTATATATAATAAAAATCATTAATTTATAGTCGTTTAACTTTGTTACTTAGTGATGAAGAAACCTAAAATTTGGTGATGGAGAAGAAAATTATTGAATTTATTTACATATAATATACCATATTACAATGTGAATATGCCAAATACCAATAATATTGATCTTGATTATGTAATTTCACTTGTTACCCATTTATATATAATATGAATCATTCATTTATAGTTTTTTCACTTTGTTGCTTAGTGATGAAGAAACCTAAAATTTGGTGATGGAGAAGAAAAATATTAAAATTTTTTTTACATATAATATACCATAAATTAATGTGAATATGACGAATACAAATAAAATAGAGTTTTATTATGTAATTTAACTTATTAGCCATTTAGATATAATATGAATCATTAATTTATAGTACTTTAACTTTGCTACTTAAGGATGAGGAAACCTAAAATTTGGTGTGGAGAAGAAAATTATTGAATTTATTTACATATTTTATACCATAATACAATGTGAATATGCCGAATACGAATAATATTGATCTTGATTATGTAATTTAAGTTGTTACCCATTTATATATAATATGAATCATTCATTTATATTTTTTCACTTTGTTGCTTAGTGATGAAGAAACCTAAAATTTGGTGATGGAGAAGAAAATATTAATATTTTTTACATATAATATACCATAATACATTGTGAATATGATAAATACAATTATAATTGAGCTTTATTACGTAATTTCACTTATTAACTGTCTATATATAATATGAATCATTAATTTATAATCCTTTAAATCTGTTACTTAGTGATGAAGAAACCTAAAATTTGGTGATGGAGAAGAAAATTATAGAATTTATTTATATATAGTATACCATAATACAATGTGAATATGCCGAATAAGAATAATGTTGAAGTTGATTATTTAAATTAACTTGTTACCTATTTATATATAATATGAATCATTCATTTATAATTTTTTTAACTTTGTTGCTTAGTAAAGAAGAAACCTAAAATTTGGTGATGGAGAAAAAAAATATTAAATTCTTTTTAACATATAATATACCATAATATAATGTTAATATAAGGAATACAAATAATATTGAGCTTTATTATGTAATTTCAGTTGTTAACCATTTATATATAATATGAATCATTAATTTATAGTCGTTTAACTTTGTTACTTAGTGATGAAGAAACCTAAAATTTGGTGATGGAGAAGAAAATTATTGAATTTATTTACATATAATATACCATATTACAATGTGAATATGCCAAATACCAATAATATTGATCTTGATTATGTAATTTCACTTGTTACCCATTTATATAATATGAATCATTCATTTATAGTTTTTTCACTTTGTTGCTTAGTGATGAAGAAACCTAAAATTTGGTGATGGAGAAGAAAAATATTAAAATTTTTTTACATATAATATGCCATAAATTAATGTGAATATGACGAATACAAATAAAATTGAGTTTTATTATGTAATTTCACTTATTAACCATTTATATATAATATGAATCATTAATTTATAGTACTTTAACTTTGCTACTTAAGGATGAGGAAACCTAAAATTTGGTGTTGGAGAAGAAAATTATTGAATTTATTTACATATTTTATACCATAATACAATGTGAATATGCCGAATACGAATAATATTGATCTTGATTATGTAATTTAAGTTGTTACCCATTTATATATAATATGAATCATTCATTTATATTTTTTCACTTTGTTGCTTAGTGATGAAGAAACCTAAAATTTGGTGATGGAGAAGAAAATATTAATATTTTTACATATAATATACCATAATACATTGTGAATATGATAAATACAATTATAATTGAGCTTTATTACGTAATTTCACTTATTAACCGTCTATATATAATATGAATCATTAATTTATAATCCTTTAAATCTGTTACTTAGTGATGAAGAAACCTAAAATTTGGTGATGGAGAAGAAAATTATAGAATTTATTTATATATAGTATACCATAATACAATGTGAATATGCCGAATAAGATTAATGTTGATGTTGATTATTTAAATTAACTTGTTACCTATTTATATATAATATGAATCATTCATTTATAATTTTTTTAACTTTGTTGCTTAGTAAAGAAGAAACCTAAAATCTGGTGATGGAGAAAAAAATATTAAATTCTTTTTAACATATAATATACCATAATATAATGTTAATATAAGGAATACAAATAATATTGAGCTTTATTATGTAATTTCAGTTGTTAACCATTTATATATAATAAAAATCATTAATTTATAGTCGTTTAACTTTGTTACTTAGTGATGAAGAAACCTAAAATTTGGTGATGGAGAAGAAAATTATTGAATTTATTTACATATAATATACCATATTACAATGTGAATATGCCAAATACCAATAATATTGATCTTGATTATGTAATTTCACTTGTTACCCATTTATATATAATATGAATCATTCATTTATAGTTTTTTCACTTTGTTGCTTAGTGATGAAGAAACCTAAAATTTGGTGATGGAGAAGAAAAATATTAAAATTTTTTTTACATATAATATGCCATAAATTAATGTGAATATGACGAATACAAATAAAATTGAGTTTTATTATGTAATTTCACTTATTAACCATTTATATATAATATGAATCATTAATTTATAGTACTTTAACTTTGCTACTTAAGGATGAGGAAACCTAAAATTTGGTGTTGGAGAAGAAAATTATTGAATTTATTTACATATTTTATACCATAATACAATGTGAATATGCCGTATACGAATAATATTGATCTTGATTATGAAATTTAAGTTGTTACCCATTTATATATAATATGAATCATTCATTTATATTTTTTTCACTTTGTTGCTTAGTGATGAAGAAACCTAAAATTTGGTGATGGAGAAGAAAATATTAATATTTTTTACATATAATATACCATAATACATTGTGAATATGATAAATACAATTATAATTGAGCTTTATTACGTAATTTCACTTATTAACTGTCTATATATAATATGAATCATTAATTTATAATCCTTTAAATCTGTTACTTAGTGATGAAGAAACCTAAAATTTGGTGATGGAGAAGAAAATTATAGAATTTATTTATATATAGTATACCATAATACAATGTGAATATGCCGAATAAGAATAATGTTGAAGTTGATTATTTAAATTAACTTGTTACCTATTTATATATAATATGAATCATTCATTTATAATTTTTTTAACTTTGTTGCTTAGTAAAGAAGAAACCTAAAATTTGGTGATGGAGAAAAAAAATATTAAATTCTTTTTAACATATAATATACCATAATATAATGTTAATATAAGGAATACAAATAATATTGAGCTTTATTATGTAATTTCAGTTGTTAACCATTTATATATAATATGAATCATTAATTTATAGTCGTTTAACTTTGTTACTTAGTGATGAAGAAACCTAAAATTTGGTGATGGAGAAGAAAATTATTGAATTTATTTACATATAATATACCATATTACATGTGAATATGCCAAATACCAATAATATTGATCTTGATTATGTAATTTCACTTGTTACCCATTTATATATAATATGAATCATTCATTTATAGTTTTTTCACTTTGTTGCTTAGTGATGAAGAAACCTAAAATTTGGTGATGGAGAAGAAAAATATTAAAAAAATTTTACATATAATATGCCATAAATTAATGTGAATATGACGAATACAAATAAAATTGAGTTTTATTATGTAATTTCACTTATTAACCATTTATATATAATATGAATCATTAATTTATAGTACTTTAACTTTGCTACTTAAGGATGAGGAAACCTAAAATTTGGTGTTGGAGAAGAAAATTATTGAATTTATTTACATATTTTATACCATAATACAATGTGAATATGCCGAATATGAATAATATTGATCTTGATTATTAAATTTAAGTTGTTACCCATTTATATATAATATGAATCATTCATTTATATTTTTTTCACTTTGTTGCTTAGTGATGAAGAAACCTAAAATTTGGTGATGGAGAAGAAAATATTAATATTTTTTACATATAATATACCATAATACATTGTGAATATGATAAATACAATTATAATTGAGCTTTATTACGTAATTTCACTTATTAACCGTCTATATATAATATGAATCATTAATTTATAATCCTTTAAATATGTTACTTAGTGATGAAGAAACCTAAAATTTGGTGATGGAGAAGAAAATTATAGAATTTATTTATATATAGTATACCATAATACAATGTGAATATGCCGAATAGATATAATGGTAATGTTGATTATTTAAATTCACTTGTTACCTATTTATATATAATATGAATCATTCATTAATAATTTTTTAACTTTGTTGCTTAGTAAAGAAGAAACCTAAAATTTGGTGATGGAAGAAAAAAAATATTAAATTCTTTTTAAATATAATATACCATAATATAATGTGAATATAAGGAATACAAATAATATTGAGCTTTATTATGTAATTTCAGTTGTTAACCATTTATATATAACATGAATCATTAATTTATAGTCGTTTAACTTTGTTACTTAGTGATGAAGAAACCTAAAATTTGGTGATGGAGAAGAAAATTATTGAATTTATTTACATATAATATACCATATTACAATGTGAATATGCCAAATACCAATAATATTGATCTTGATTATGTAATTTCACTTGTTACCCATTTATATATAATATGAATCATTCATTTATAGTTTTTTCACTTTGTTGCTTAGTGATGAAGAAACCTAAAATTTGGTGATGGAGAAGAAAAATATTAAAAAAAATTTACATATAATATGCCATAAATTAATGTGAATATGACGAATACAAATAAAATTGAGTTTTATTATGTAATTTCACTTATTAACCATTTATATATAATATGAATCATTAATTTATAATACTTTAACTTTGCTACCTAAGGATGAGGAAACCTAAAATTTGGTGTTGGAGAAGAAAATTATTGAATTTATTTACATATTTTATACCATAATACAATGTGAATATGCCGAATACGAATAATATTGATCTTGATTATGTAATTTAAGTTGTTACCCATTTATATATAATATGAATCATTCATTTATATTTTTTTCACTTTGTTGCTTAGTGATGAAGAAACCTAAAATTTGTGATGGAGAAGAAAATGTTAATATTTTTTACATATAATATACCATAATAAATTGTGAATATGATAAATACAATTATAATTGAGCTTTATTACGTAATTTCACTTATTAAACGTCTATATATAATATGAATCATTAATTTATAATCCTTTAAATCTGTTACTTAGTGATGAAGAAACCTAAAATTTGGTGATGGAGAAGAAAATTATAGAATTTATTTATATATAGTATACCATAATACAATGTGAATATGCCGAATAAGAATAATGTTGATGTTGATTATTTAAATTAACTTGTTACCTATTTATATATAATATGAATCATTCATTTATAATTTTTTTAACTTTGTTGCTTAGTAAAGAAGAAACCTAAAATCTGGTGATGGAGAAAAAAAAATATTAAATTCTTTTTAACATATAATATACCATAATATAATGTTAATATAAGGAATACAAATAATATTGAGCTTTATTATGTAATTTCAGTTGTTAACCATTTATATATAATAAAATCATTCATTTATAGTCGTTTAACTTTGTTACTTAGTGATGAAGAAACCTAAAATTTGGTGATGGAGAAGAAAATATTAATATTTTTTAGAAATAATATACCATAATACATTGTGAATATGATAAATACAATTTTAATTGAGCTTTATTACGTAATTTCACTTATTAACCGTCTATATATAATATGAATCATTAATTTATAATCCTTTAAATCTGTTACTTAGTGATGAAGAAACCTAAAAGTTGGTGATGGAGAAGAAAATTATAGAATTTATTTATATATAGTATACCATAATACAATGTGAATATGCCGAATAAGATTAATGTTGATGTTGATTATTGAAAATTAACTTGTTACCTATTTATATATAATATGAATCATTCATTTATAATTTTTTTAACTTTGTTGCTTAGTAAAGAAGAAACCTAAAATTTGGTGATGGAGAAAAAAAATATTAAATTCTTTTTAACATATAATATACCATAATATAATGTTAATATAAGGAATACAAATAATATTGAGATTTATTATGTAATTTCAGTTGTTAACCATTTATATATAATAAAAATCATTAATTTATAGTCGTTTAACTTTGTTACTTAGTGATGAAGAAACCTAAAATTTGGTGATGGAGAAGAAAATTATTGAATTTATTTACATATAATATACCATATTACAATGTGAATATGCCAAATACCAATAATATTGATCTTGATTATGTAATTTCACTTGTTACCCATTTATATATAATATGAATCATTCATTTATAGTTTTTTCACTTTGTTGCTTAGTGATGAAGAAACCTAAAATTTGGTGATGGAGAAGAAAAATATTAAAAAAATTTACATATAATATGCCATAAATTAATGTGAATATGACGAATACAAATAAAATTGAGTTTTATTATGTAATTTCACTTATTAACCATTTATATATAATATGAATCATTAATTTATAGTACTTTAACTTTGCTACTTAAGGATGAGGAAACCTAAAATTTGGTGTTGGAGAAGAAAATTATTGAATTTATTTACATATTTTATACCATAATACAATGTGAATATGCCGAATACGAATAATATTGATCTTGATTATGAAATTTAAGTTGTTACCCATTTATATATAATATGAATCATTCATTTATATTTTTTTCACTTTGTTGCTTAGTGATGAAGAAACCTAAAATTTGGTGATGGAGAAGAAAATATTAATATTTTTTACATATAATATACCATAATACATTGTGAATATGATAAATACAATTATAATTGAGCTTTATAAGGTAATTTCACTTATTAACCGTCTATATATAATATGAATCATTAATTTATAATCCTTTAAATTTGTTACTTAGTGATGAAGAAACCTAAAATTTGGTGATGGAGAAGAAAATTATAGAATTTATTTATATATAGTATACCATAATACAATGTGAATATGCCGAATAGATATAATGGTAATGTTGATTATTTAAATTCACTTGTTACCTATTTATATATAATATGAATCATTCATTAATAATTTTTTTAACTTTGTTGCTTAGTAAAGAAGAAACCTAAAATTTGGTGATGGAAGAAAAAAAATATTAAATTCTTTTTAAATATAATATACCATAATATAATGTGAATATAAGGAATACAAATAATATTGAGCTTTATTATGTAATTTCAGTTGTTAACCATTTATATATAACATGAATCATTAATTTATAGTCGTTTAACTTTGTTACTTAGTGATGAAGAAACCTAAAATTTGGTGATGGAGAAGAAAATTATTGAATTTATTTACATATAATATACCATATTACAATGTGAATATGCCAAATACCAATAATATTGATCTTGATTATGTAATTTCACTTGTTACCCATTTATATATAATATGAATCATTCATTTATAGTTTTTTCACTTTGTTGCTTAGTGGTGAAGAAACCTAAAATTTGGTGATGGAGAAGAAAAATATTTAAAAAAATTTACATATAATATGCCATAAATTAATGTGAATATGACGAATACAAATAAAATTGAGTTTTATTATGTAATTTCACTTATTAACCATTTATATATAATATGAATCATTAATTTATAGTACTTTAACTTTGCTACCTAAGGATGAGGAAACCTAAAATTTGGTGTTGGAGAAGAAAATTATTGAATTTATTTACATATTTTATACCATAATACAATGTGAATATGCCGAATACGAATAATATTGATCTTGATTATGTAATTTAAGTTGTTACCCATTTATATATAATATGAATCATTCATTTATATTTTTTTCACTTTGTTGCTTAGTGATGAAGAAACCTAAAATTTTGTGATGGAGAAGAAAATGTTAATATTTTTACATATAATATACCATAATAAATTGTGAATATGATAAATACAATTATAATTGAGCTTTATTACGTAATTTCACTTATTAAACGTCTATATATAATATGAATAATTAATTTATAATCCTTTAAATCTGTTACTTAGTGATGAAGAAACCTAAAATTTGGTGATGGAGAAGAAAATTATAGAATTTATTTATATATAGTATACCATAATACAATGTGAATATGCCGAATAAGAATAATGTTGATGTTGATTATTTAAATTAACTTGTTACCTATTTATATATAATATGAATCATTCATTTATAATTTTTTAACTTTGTTGCTTAGTAAAGAAGAAACCTAAAATCTGGTGATGGAGAAAAAAAATATTAAATTCTTTTTAACATATAATATACCATAATATAATGTTAATATAAGGAATACAAATAATATTGAGCTTTATTATGTAATTTCAGTTGTTAACCATTTATATATAATAAAAATCATTCATTTATAGTCGTTTAATTTTGTTACTTAGTGATGAAGAAACCTAAAATTTGGTGATGGAGAAGGAAATATTAATATTTTTTAGAAATAATATACCATAATACATTGTGAATATGATAAATACAATTATAATTGAGCTTTATTACGTAATTTCACTTATTAACCGTCTATATATAATATGAATCATTAATTTATATTCCTTTAAATCTGTTACTTAGTGATGAAGAAACCTAAAAGTTGGTGATGGAGAAGAAAATTATAGAATTTATTTATATATAGTATACCATAATACAATGTGAATATGCCGAATAAGATTAATGTTGATGTTGATTATTGAAAATTAACTTGTTACCTATTTATATATAATATGAATCATTCATTTATAATTTTTTTAACTTTGTTGCTTAGTAAAGAAGAAACCTAAAATTTGGTGATGGAGAAAAAAAATATTAAATTCTTTTTAACATATAATATACCATAATATAATGTTAATATAAGGAATACAAATAATATTGAGATTTATTATGTAATTTCAGTTGTTAACCATTTATATATAATAAAAATCATTAATTTATAGTCGTTTAACTTTGTTACTTAGTGATGAAGAAACCTAAAATTTGGTGATGGAGAAGAAAATTATTGAATTTATTTACATATAATATACCATATTACAATGTGAATATGCCAAATACCAATAATATTGATCTTGATTATGTAATTTCACTTGTTACCCATTTATATATAATATGAATCATTCATTTATAGTTTTTTCACTTTGTTGCTTAGTGATGAAGAAACCTAAAATTTGGTGATGGAGAAGAAAAATATTAAAAAAAATTTACATATAATATGCCATAAATTAATGTGAATATGACGAATACAAATAAAATTGAGTTTTATTATGTAATTTCACTTATTAACCATTTATATATAATATGAATCATTAATTTATAGTACTTTAACTTTGCTACTTAAGGATGAGGAAACCTAAAATTTGGTGTTGGAGAAGAAAATTATTGAATTTATTTACATATTTTATACCATAATACAATGTGAATATGCCGAATACGAATAATATTGATCTTGATTATGAAATTTAAGTTGTTACCCATTTATATATAATATGAATCATTCATTTATATTTTTTTCACTTTGTTGCTTAGTGATGAAGAAACCTAAAATTTGGTGATGGAGAAGAAAATATTAATATTTTTTACATATAATATACCATAATACATTGTGAATATGATAAATACAATTATAATTGAGCTTTATTACGTAATTTCACTTATTAACTGTCTATATATAATATGAATCATTAATTTATAATCCTTTAAATCTGTTACTTAGTGATGAAGAAACCTAAAATTTGGTGATGGAGAAGAAAATTATAGAATTTATTTATATATAGTATACCATAATACAATGTGAATATGCCGAATAAGAATAATGTTGAAGTTGATTATTTAAATTAACTTGTTACCTATTTATATATAATATGAATCATTCATTTATAATTTTTTTAACTTTGTTGCTTAGTAAAGAAGAAACCTAAAATTTGGTGATGGAGAAAAAAAATATTAAATTCTTTTTAACATATAATATACCATAATATAATGTTAATATAAGGAATACAAATAATATTGAGCTTTATTATGTAATTTCAGTTGTTAACCATTTATATATAATATGAATCATTAATTTATAGTCGTTTAACTTTGTTACTTAGTGATGAAGAAACCTAAAATTTGGTGATGGAGAAGAAAATTATTGAATTTATTTACATATAATATACCATATTACATTGTGAATATGCCAAATACCAATAATATTGATCTTGATTATGTAATTTCACTTGTTACCCATTTATATATAATATGAATCATTCATTTATAGTTTTTTCACTTTGTTGCTTAGTGATGAAGAAACCTAAAATTTGGTGATGGAGAAGAAAAATATTAAAAAAATTTACATATAATATGCCATAAATTAATGTGAATATGACGAATACAAATAAAATTGAGTTTTATTATGTAATTTCACTTATTAACCATTTATATATAATATGAATCATTAATTTATAGTACTTTAACTTTGCTACCTAAGGATGAGGAAACCTAAAATTTGGTGTTGGAGAAGAAAATTATTGAATTTATTTACATATTTTATACCATAATACAATGTGAATATGCCGAATACGAATAATATTGATCTTGATTATGTAATTTAAGTTGTTACCCATTTATATATAATATGAATCATTCATTTATATTTTTTCACTTTGTTGCTTAGTGATGAAGAAACCTAAAATTTGGTGATGGAGAAGAAAATATTAATATTTTTTACATATAATATACCATAATAAATTGTGAATATGATAAATACAATTATAATTGAGCTTTATTACGTAATTTCACTTATTAAACGTCTATATATAATATGAATCATTAATTTATAATCCTTTAAATCTGTTACTTAGTGATGAAGAAACCTAAAATTTGGTGATGGAGAAGAAAATTATAGAATTTATTTATATATAGTATACCATAATACAATGTGAATATGCCGAATAAGAATAATGTTGATGTTGATTATTTAAATTAACTTGTTACCTATTTATATATAATATGAATCATTCATTTATAATTTTTTTAACTTTGTTGCTTAGTAAAGAAGAAACCTAAAATTGGTGATGGAGAAAAAAAATATTAAATTCTTTTTAACATATAATATACCATAATATAATGTTAATATAAGGAATACAAATAATATTGAGCTTTATTATGTAATTTCAGTTGTTAACCATTTATATATAATAAAAATCATTCATTTATAGTCGTTTAACTTTGTTACTTAGTGATGAAGAAACCTAAAATTTGGTGATGGAGAAGAAAATATTAATATTTTTAGAATAATATACCATAATACATTGTGAATATGATAAATACAATTATAATTGAGCTTTATTACGTAATTTCACTTATTAACCGTCTATATATAATATGAATCATTAATTTATATTCCTTTAAATCTGTTACTTAGTGATGAAGAAACCTAAAATTGGTGATGGAGAAGAAAATTATAGAATTTATTTATATATAGTATACCATAATACAATGTGAATATGCCGAATAAGATTAATGTTGATGTTGATTATTGAAAATTAACTTGTTACCTATTTATATATAATATGAATCATTCATTTATAATTTTTTAACTTTGTTGCTTAGTAAAGAAGAAACCTAAAATTTGGTGATGGAGAAAAAAAATATTAAATTCTTTTAACATATAATATACCATAATATAATGTTAATATAAGGAATACAAATAATATTGAGATTTATTATGTAATTTCAGTTGTTAACCATTTATATATAATAAAAATCATTAATTTATAGTCGTTTAACTTTGTTACTTAGTGATGAAGAAACCTAAAATTTGGTGATGGAGAAGAAAATTATTGAATTTATTTACATATAATATACCATATTACAATGTGAATATGCCAAATACCAATAATATTGATCTTGATTATGTAATTTCACTTGTTACCCATTTATATATAATATGAATCATTCATTTATAGTTTTTTCACTTTGTTGCTTAGTGATGAAGAAACCTAAAATTTGGTGATGGAGAAGAAAAATATTAAAAAAAATTTACATATAATATGCCATAAATTAATGTGAATATGACGAATACAAATAAAATTGAGTTTTATTATGTAATTTCACTTATTAACCATTTATATATAATATGAATCATTAATTTATAGTACTTTAACTTTGCTACTTAAGGATGAGGAAACCTAAAATTTGGTGTTGGAGAAGAAAATTATTGAATTTATTTACATATTTTATACCATAATACAATGTGAATATGCCGAATACGAATAATATTGATCTTGATTATGAAATTTAAGTTGTTACCCATTTATATATAATATGAATCATTCATTTATATTTTTTTCACTTTGTTGCTTAGTGATGAAGAAACCTAAAATTTGGTGATGGAGAAGAAAATATAATATTTTTTACATATAATATACCATAATACATTGTGAATATGATAAATACAATTATAATTGAGCTTTATTACGTAATTTCACTTATTAACGTCTATATATAATATGAATCATTAATTTATAATCCTTTAAATCTGTTACTTAGTGATGAAGAAACCTAAAATTTGGTGATGGAGAAGAAAATTATAGAATTTATTTATATATAGTATACCATAATACAATGTGAATATGCCGAATAAGAATAATGTTGAGTTGATTATTTAAATTAACTTGTTACCTATTTATATATAATATGAATCATTCATTTATAATTTTTTTAACTTTGTTGCTTAGTAAAGAAGAAACCTAAAATTTGGTGATGGAGAAAAAAAATATTAAATTCTTTTTAACATATAATATACCATAATATAATGTTAATATAAGGAATACAAATAATATTGAGCTTTATTATGTAATTTCAGTTGTTAACCATTTATATATAATAAAAATCATTCATTTATAGTCGTTTAACTTTGTTACTTAGTGATGAAGAAACCTAAAATTTGGTGATGGAGAAGGAAATATTAATATTTTTTACAAATAATATACCATAATACATTGTGAATATGATAAATACAATTATAATTGAGCTTTATTACGTAATTTCACTTATTAACCGTCTATATATAATATGAATCATTAATTTATATCCTTTAAATCTGTTACTTAGTGATGAAGAAACCTAAAAGTTGGTGATGGAGAAGAAAATTATAGAATTTATTTATATATAGTATACCATAATACAATGTGAATATGCCGAATAAGATTAATGTTGATGTTGATTATTGAAAATTAACTTGTTACCTATTTATATATAATATGAATCATTCATTTATAATTTTTTTAACTTTGTTGCTTAGTAAAGAAGAAACCTAAAATTTGGTGATGGAGAAAAAAAATATTAAATTCTTTTTAACATATAATATACCATAATATAATGTTAATATAAGGAATACAAATAATATTGAGATTTATTATGTAATTTCAGTTGTTAACCATTTATATATAATAAAAATCATTAATTTATAGTCGTTTAACTTTGTTACTTAGTGATGAAGAAACCTAAAATTTGGTGATGGAGAAGAAAATTATTGAATTTATTTACATATAATATACCATATTACAATGTGAATATGCCAAATACCAATAATATTGATCTTGATTATGTAATTTCACTTGTTACCCATTTATATATAATATGAATCATTCATTTATAGTTTTTTCACTTTGTTGCTTAGTGATGAAGAAACCTAAAATTTGGTGATGGAGAAGAAAAATATTAAAAAAAATTTACATATAATATGCCATAAATTAATGTGAATATGACGAATACAAATAAAATTGAGTTTTATTATGTAATTTCACTTATTAACCATTTATATATAATATGAATCATTAATTTATAGTACTTTAACTTTGCTACTTAAGGATGAGGAAACCTAAAATTTGGTGTTGGAGAAGAAAATTATTGAATTTATTTACATATTTTATACCATAATACAATGTGAATATGCCGAATACGAATAATATTGATCTTGATTATGAAATTTAAGTTGTTACCCATTTATATATAATATGAATCATTCATTTATATTTTTTTCACTTTGTTGCTTAGTGATGAAGAAACCTAAAATTTGGTGATGGAGAAGAAAATATTAATATTTTTTACATATAATATACCATAATACATTGTGAATATGATAAATACAATTATAATTGAGCTTTATTACGTAATTTCACTTATTAACCGTCTATATATAATATGAATCATTAATTTATAATCCTTTAAATCTGTTACTTAGTGATGAAGAAACCTAAAATTTGGTGATGGAGAAGAAAATTATAGAATTTATTTATATATAGTATACCATAATACAATGTGAATATGCCGAATAAGAATAATGTTGAAGTTGATTATTTAAATTAACTTGTTACCTATTTATATATAATATGAATCATTCATTTATAATTTTTTAACTTTGTTGCTTAGTAAAGAAGAAACCTAAAATTTGGTGATGGAGAAAAAAAATATTAAATTCTTTTTAACATATAATATACCATAATATAATGTTAATATAAGGAATACAAATAATATTGAGCTTTATTATGTAATTTCAGTTGTTAACCATTTATATATAATATGAATCATTAATTTATAGTCGTTTAACTTTGTTACTTAGTGATGAAGAAACCTAAAATTTGGTGATGGAGAAGAAAATTATTGAATTTATTTACATATAATATACCATATTACATGTGAATATGCCAAATACCAATAATATTGATCTTGATTATGTAATTTCACTTGTTACCCATTTATATATAATATGAATCATTCATTTATAGTTTTTTCACTTTGTTGCTTAGTGATGAAGAAACCTAAAATTTGGTGATGGAGAAGAAAATATTAAAAAATTTTACATATAATATGCCATAAATTAATGTGAATATGACGAATACAAATAAAATTGAGTTTTATTATGTAATTTCACTTATTAACCATTTATATATAATATGAATCATTAATTTATAGTACTTTAACTTTGCTACTTAAGGATGAGGAAACCTAAAATTTGGTGTTGGAGAAGAAAATTATTGAATTTATTTACATATTTTATACCATAATACAATGTGAATATGCCGAATACGAATAATATTGATCTTGATTATGTAATTTAAGTTGTTACCCATTTATATATAATATGAATCATTCATTTATATTTTTTTCACTTTGTTGCTTAGTGATGAAGAAACCTAAAATTTGGTGATGGAGAAGAAAATGTTAATATTTTTACATATAATATACCATAATAAATTGTGAATATGATAAATACAATTATAATTGAGCTTTATTACGTAATTTCACTTATTAAACGTCTATATATAATATGAATCATTAATTTATAATCCTTTAAATCTGTTACTTAGTGATGAAGAAACCTAAAATTTGGTGATGGAGAAGAAAATTATAGAATTTATTTATATATATACCATAATACAATGTGAATATGCCGAATAAGAATAATGTTGATGTTGATTATTTAAATTAACTTGTTACCTATTTATATATAATATGAATCATTCATTTATAATTTTTTTAACTTTGTTGCTTAGTAAAGAAGAAACCTAAAATTTGGTGATGGAGAAAAAAAATATTAAATTCTTTTTAACATATAATATACCATAATATAATGTTAATATAAGGAATACAAATAATATTGAGCTTTATTATGTAATTTCAGTTGTTAACCATTTATATATAATAAAATCATTCATTTATAGTCGTTTAACTTTGTTACTTAGTGATGAAGAAACCTAAAATTTGGTGATGGAGAAGGAAATATTAATATTTTTTAGAAATAATATACCATAATACATTGTGAATATGATAAATACAATTATAATTGAGCTTTATTACGTAATTTCACTTATTAACCGTCTATATATAATATGAATCATTAATTTATATTCCTTTAAATCTGTTACTTAGTGATGAAGAAACCTAAAAGTTGGTGATGGAGAAGAAAATTATAGAATTTATTTATATATATATACCATAATACAATGTGAATATGCCGAATAAGATTAATGTTGATGTTGATTATTGAAAATTAACTTGTTACCTATTTATATATAATATGAATCATTCATTTATAATTTTTTTAACTTTGTTGCTTAGTAAAGAAGAAACCTAAAATTTGGTGATGGAGAAAAAAAATATTAAATTCTTTTTAACATATAATATACCATAATATAATGTTAATATAAGGAATACAAATAATATTGAGATTTATTATGTAATTTCAGTTGTTAACCATTTATATATAATAAAAATCATTAATTTATAGTCGTTTAACTTTGTTACTTAGTGATGAAGAAACCTAAAATTTGGTGATGGAGAAGAAAATTATTGAATTTATTTACATATAATATACCATATTACAATGTGAATATGCCAAATACCAATAATATTGATCTTGATTATGTAATTTCACTTGTTACCCATTTATATATAATATGAATCATTCATTTATAGTTTTTTCACTTTGTTGCTTAGTGATGAAGAAACCTAAAATTTGGTGATGGAGAAGAAAAATATTAAAAAAAATTTACATATAATATGCCATAAATTAATGTGAATATGACGAATACAAATAAAATTGAGTTTTATTATGTAATTTCACTTATTAACCATTTATATATAATATGAATCATTAATTTATAGTACTTTAACTTTGCTACTTAAGGATGAGGAAACCTAAAATTTGGTGTTGGAGAAGAAAATTATTGAATTTATTTACATATTTTATACCATAATACAATGTGAATATGCCGAATATGAATAATATTGATCTTGATTATTAAATTTAAGTTGTTACCCATTTATATATAATATGAATCATTCATTTATATTTTTTCACTTTGTTGCTTAGTGATGAAGAAACCTAAAATTTGGTGATGGAGAAGAAAATATTAATATTTTTTACATATAATATACCATAATACATTGTGAATATGATAAATACAATTATAATTGAGCTTTATAAGGTAATTTCACTTATTAACCGTCTATATATAATATGAATCATTAATTTATAATCCTTTAAATTTGTTACTTAGTGATGAAGAAACCTAAAATTTGGTGATGGAGAAGAAAATTATAGAATTTATTTATATATAGTATACCATAATACAATGTGAATATGCCGAATAGATATAATGGTAATGTTGATTATTTAAATTCACTTGTTACCTATTTATATATAATATGAATCATTCATTAATAATTTTTTTAACTTTGTTGCTTAGTAAAGAAGAAACCTAAAATTTGGTGATGGAGAAAAAAAATATTAAATTCTTTTTAAATATAATATACCATAATATAATGTGAATATAAGGAATATAAATAATATTGAGCTTTATTATGTAATTTCAGTTGTTAACCATTTATATATAATATGAATCATTAATTTATAGTCGTTTAACTTTGTTACTTAGTGATGAAGAAACCTAAAATTTGGTGATGGAGAAGAAAATTATTGAATTTATTTACATATAATATACCATATTACAATGTGAATATGCCAAATACCAATAATATTGATCTTGATTATGTAATTTCACTTGTTACCCATTTATATATAATATGAATCATTCATTTATAGTTTTTTCACTTTGTTGCTTAGTGATGAAGAAACCTAAAATTTGGTGATGGAGAAGAAAAATATAAAAAAATTTTACATATAATATGCCATAAATTAATGTGAATATGACGAATACAAATAAAATTGAGTTTTATTATGTAATTTCACTTATTAACCATTTATATATAATATGAATCATTAATTTATAGTACTTTAACTTTGCTACCTAAGGATGAGGAAACCTAAAATTTGGTGTTGGAGAAGAAAATTATTGAATTTATTTACATATTTTATACCATAATACAATGTGAATATGCCGAATACGAATAATATTGATCTTGATTATGTAATTTAAGTTGTTACCCATTTATATATAATATGAATCATTCATTTATATTTTTTTCACTTTGTTGCTTAGTGATGAAGAAACCTAAAATTTGGTGATGGAGAAGAAAATTTAATATTTTTTACATATAATATACCATAATAAATTGTGAATATGATAAATACAATTATAATTGAGCTTTATTACGTAATTTCACTTATTAAACGTCTATATATAATATGAATCATTAATTTATAATCCTTTAAATCTGTTACTTAGTGATGAAGAAACCTAAAATTTGGTGATGGAGAAGAAAATTATAGAATTTATTTATATATAGTATACCATAATACAATGTGAATATGCCGAATAAGAATAATGTTGATGTTGATTATTTAAATTAACTTGTTACCTATTTATATATAATATGAATCATTCATTTATAATTTTTTTAACTTTGTTGCTTAGTAAAGAAGAAACCTAAAATCTGGTGATGGAGAAAAAAATATTAAATTCTTTTTAACATATAATATACCATAATATAATGTTAATATAAGGAATACAAATAATATTGAGCTTTATTATGTAATTTCAGTTGTTAACCATTTATATATAATAAAAATCATTCATTTATAGTCGTTTAACTTTGTTACTTAGTGATGAAGAAACCTAAAATTTGGTGATGGAGAAGGAAATATTAATATTTTTTAGAAATAATATACCATAATACATTGTGAATATGATAAATACAATTATAATTGAGCTTTATTACGTAATTTCACTTATTAACCGTCTATATATAATATGAATCATTAATTTATATTCCTTTAAATCTGTTACTTAGTGATGAAGAAACCTAAAAGTTGGTGATGGAGAAGAAAATTATAGAATTTATTTATATATAGTATACCATAATACAATGTGAATATGCCGAATAAGATTAATGTTGATGTTGATTATTGAAAATTAACTTGTTACCTATTTATATATAATATGAATCATTCATTTATAATTTTTTTAACTTTGTTGCTTAGTAAAGAAGAAACCTAAAATTTGGTGATGGAGAAAAAAAATATTAAATTCTTTTTAACATATAATATACCATAATATAATGTTAATATAAGGAATACAAATAATATTGAGATTTATTATGTAATTTCAGTTGTTAACCATTTATATATAATAAAAATCATTAATTTATAGTCGTTTAACTTTGTTACTTAGTGATGAAGAAACCTAAAATTTGGTGATGGAGAAGAAAATTATTGAATTTATTTACATATAATATACCATATTACAATGTGAATATGCCAAATACCAATAATATTGATCTTGATTATGTAATTTCACTTGTTACCCATTTATATATAATATGAATCATTCATTTATAGTTTTTTCACTTTGTTGCTTAGTGATGAAGAAACCTAAAATTTGGTGATGGAGAAGAAAAATATTAAAAAAAATTTACATATAATATGCCATAAATTAATGTGAATATGACGAATACAAATAAAATTGAGTTTTATTATGTAATTTCACTTATTAACCATTTATATATAATATGAATCATTAATTTATAGTACTTTAACTTTGCTACTTAAGGATGAGGAAACCTAAAATTTGGTGTTGGAGAAGAAAATTATTGAATTTATTTACATATTTTATACCATAATACAATGTGAATATGCCGAATACGAATAATATTGATCTTGATTATGAAATTTAAGTTGTTACCCATTTATATATAATATGAATCATTCATTTATATTTTTTTCACTTTGTTGCTTAGTGATGAAGAAACCTAAAATTTGGTGATGGAGAAGAAAATATTAATATTTTTTACATATAATATACCATAATACATTGTGAATATGATAAATACAATTATAATTGAGCTTTATTACGTAATTTCACTTATTAACGTCTATATATAATATGAATCATTAATTTATAATCCTTTAAATCTGTTACTTAGTGATGAAGAAACCTAAAATTTGGTGATGGAGAAGAAAATTATAGAATTTATTTATATATAGTATACCATAATACAATGTGAATATGCCGAATAAGAATAATGTTGAAGTTGATTATTTAAATTAACTTGTTACCTATTTATATATAATATGAATCATTCATTTATAATTTTTTAACTTTGTTGCTTAGTAAAGAAGAAACCTAAAATTGGTGATGGAGAAAAAAAATATTAAATTCTTTTTAACATATAATATACCATAATATAATGTTAATATAAGGAATACAAATAATATTGAGCTTTATTATGTAATTTCAGTTGTTAACCATTTATATATAATATGAATCATTAATTTATAGTCGTTTAACTTTGTTACTTAGTGATGAAGAAACCTAAAATTTGGTGATGGAGAAGAAAATTATTGAATTTATTTACATATAATATACCATATTACAATGTGAATATGCCAAATACCAATAATATTGATCTTGATTATGTAATTTCACTTGTTACCCATTTATATATAATATGAATCATTCATTTATAGTTTTTTCACTTTGTTGCTTAGTGGTGAAGAAACCTAAAATTTGGTGATGGAGAAGAAAAATATTAAAAAATTTTTACATATAATATGCCATAAATTAATGTGAATATGACGAATACAAATAAAATTGAGTTTTATTATGTAATTTCACTTATTAACCATTTATATATAATATGAATCATTAATTTATAGTACTTTAACTTTGCTACCTAAGGATGAGGAAACCTAAAATTTGGTGTTGGAGAAGAAAATTATTGAATTTATTTACATATTTTATACCATAATACAATGTGAATATGCCGAATACGAATAATATTGATCTTGATTATGTAATTTAAGTTGTTACCCATTTATATATAATATGAATCATTCATTTATATTTTTTTCACTTTGTTGCTTAGTGATGAAGAAACCTAAAATTTGTGATGGAGAAGAAAATGTTAATATTTTTTACATATAATATACCATAATAAATTGTGAATATGATAAATACAATTATAATTGAGCTTTATTACGTAATTTCACTTATTAAACGTCTATATATAATATGAATCATTAATTTATAATCCTTTAAATCTGTTACTTAGTGATGAAGAAACCTAAAATTTGGTGATGGAGAAGAAAATTATAGAATTTATTTATATATAGTATACCATAATACAATGTGAATATGCCGAATAAGAATAATGTTGATGTTGATTATTTAAATTAACTTGTTACCTATTTATATATAATATGAATCATTCATTTATAATTTTTTTAACTTTGTTGCTTAGTAAAGAAGAAACCTAAAATCTGGTGATGGAGAAAAAAATATTAAATTCTTTTTAACATATAATATACCATAATATAATGTTAATATAAGGAATACAAATAATATTGAGCTTTATTATGTAATTTCAGTTGTTAACCATTTATATATAATAAAAATCATTCATTTATAGTCGTTTAACTTTGTTACTTAGTGATGAAGAAACCTAAAATTTGGTGATGGAGAAGGAAATATTAATATTTTTAGAATAATATACCATAATACATTGTGAATATGATAAATACAATTATAATTGAGCTTTATTACGTAATTTCACTTATTAACCGTCTATATATAATATGAATCATTAATTTATATTCCTTTAAATCTGTTACTTAGTGATGAAGAAACCTAAAAGTTGGTGATGGAGAAGAAAATTATAGAATTTATTTATATATAGTATACCATAATACAATGTGAATATGCCGAATAAGATTAATGTTGATGTTGATTATTGAAAATTAACTTGTTACCTATTTATATATAATATGAATCATTCATTTATAATTTTTTTAACTTTGTTGCTTAGTAAAGAAGAAACCTAAAATTTGGTGATGGAGAAAAAAAATATTAAATTCTTTTTAACATATAATATACCATAATATAATGTTAATATAAGGAATACAAATAATATTGAGATTTATTATGTAATTTCAGTTGTTAACCATTTATATATAATAAAATCATTAATTTATAGTCGTTTAACTTTGTTACTTAGTGATGAAGAAACCTAAAATTTGGTGATGGAGAAGAAAATTATTGAATTTATTTACATATAATATACCATATTACAATGTGAATATGCCAAATACCAATAATATTGATCTTGATTATGTAATTTCACTTGTTACCCATTTATATATAATATGAATCATTCATTTATAGTTTTTTCACTTTGTTGCTTAGTGATGAAGAAACCTAAAATTTGGTGATGGAGAAGAAAAATATTAAAAAAATTTACATATAATATGCCATAAATTAATGTGAATATGACGAATACAAATAAAATTGAGTTTTATTATGTAATTTCACTTATTAACCATTTATATATAATATGAATCATTAATTTATAGTACTTTAACTTTGCTACTTAAGGATGAGGAAACCTAAAATTTGGTGTTGGAGAAGAAAATTATTGAATTTATTTACATATTTTATACCATAATACAATGTGAATATGCCGAATATGAATAATATTGATCTTGATTATGAAATTTAAGTTGTTACCCATTTATATATAATATGAATCATTCATTTATATTTTTTTCACTTTGTTGCTTAGTGATGAAGAAACCTAAAATTTGGTGATGGAGAAGAAAATATTAATATTTTTTACATATAATATACCATAATACATTGTGAATATGATAAATACAATTATAATTGAGCTTTATAAGGTAATTTCACTTATTAACCGTCTATATATAATATGAATCATTAATTTATAATCCTTTAAATTGTTACTTAGTGATGAAGAAACCTAAAATTTGGTGATGGAGAAGAAAATTATAGAATTTATTTATATATAGTATACCATAATACAATGTGAATATGCCGAATAGATATAATGGTAATGTTGATTATTTAAATTCACTTGTTACCTATTTATATATAATATGAATCATTCATTAATAATTTTTTTAACTTTGTTGCTTAGTAAAGAAGAAACCTAAAATTTGGTGATGGAGAAAAAAATATTAAATTCTTTTTAAATATAATATACCATAATATAATGTGAATATAAGGAATACAAATAATATTGAGCTTTATTATGTAATTTCAGTTGTTAACCATTTATATATAATATGAATCATTAATTTATAGTCGTTTAACTTTGTTACTTAGTGATGAAGAAACCTAAAATTTGGTGATGGAGAAGAAAATTATTGAATTTATTTACATATAATATACCATATTACAATGTGAATATGCCAAATACCAATAATATTGATCTTGATTATGTAATTTCACTTGTTACCCATTTATATATAATATGAATCATTCATTTATAGTTTTTTCACTTTGTTGCTTAGTGGTGAAGAAACCTAAAATTTGGTGATGGAGAAGAAAAATATTAAAAAAATTTTACATATAATATGCCATAAATTAATGTGAATATGACGAATACAAATAAAATTGAGTTTTATTATGTAATTTCACTTATTAACCATTTATATATAATATGAATCATTAATTTATAGTACTTTAACTTTGCTACCTAAGGATGAGGAAACCTAAAATTTGGTGTTGGAGAAGAAAATTATTGAATTTATTTACATATTTTATACCATAATACAATGTGAATATGCCGAATACGAATAATATTGATCTTGATTATGTAATTTAAGTTGTTACCCATTTATATATAATATGAATCATTCATTTATATTTTTTTCACTTTGTTGCTTAGTGATGAAGAAACCTAAAATTTGTGATGGAGAAGAAAATGTTAATATTTTTTACATATAATATACCATAATAAATTGTGAATATGATAAATACAATTATAATTGAGCTTTATTACGTAATTTCACTTATTAAACGTCTATATATAATATGAATAATTAATTTATAATCCTTTAAATCTGTTACTTAGTGATGAAGAAACCTAAAATTTGGTGATGGAGAAGAAAATTATAGAATTTATTTATATATAGTATACCATAATACAATGTGAATATGCCGAATAAGAATAATGTTGATGTTGATTATTTAAATTAACTTGTTACCTATTTATATATAATATGAATCATTCATTTATAATTTTTTTAACTTTGTTGCTTAGTAAAGAAGAAACCTAAAATCTGGTGATGGAGAAAAAAATATTAAATTCTTTTTAACATATAATATACCATAATATAATGTTAATATAAGGAATACAAATAATATTGAGCTTTATTATGTAATTTCAGTTGTTAACCATTTATATATAATAAAAATCATTCATTTATAGTCGTTTAACTTTGTTACTTAGTGATGAAGAAACCTAAAATTTGGTGATGGAGAAGGAAATATTAATATTTTTTAGAAATAATATACCATAATACATTGTGAATATGATAAATACAATTATAATTGAGCTTTATTACGTAATTTCACTTATTAACCGTCTATATATAATATGAATCATTAATTTATATTCCTTTAAATCTGTTACTTAGTGATGAAGAAACCTAAAAGTTGGTGATGGAGAAGAAAATTATAGAATTTATTTATATATAGTATACCATAATACAATGTGAATATGCCGAATAAGATTAATGTTGATGTTGATTATTGAAAATTAACTTGTTACCTATTTATATATAATATGAATCATTCATTTATAATTTTTTTAACTTTGTTGCTTAGTAAAGAAGAAACCTAAAATTTGGTGATGGAGAAAAAAAATATTAAATTCTTTTTAACATATAATATACCATAATATAATGTTAATATAAGGAATACAAATAATATTGAGATTTATTATGTAATTTCAGTTGTTAACCATTTATATATAATAAAATCATTAATTTATAGTCGTTTAACTTTGTTACTTAGTGATGAAGAAACCTAAAATTTGGTGATGGAGAAGAAAATTATTGAATTTATTTACATATAATATACCATATTACAATGTGAATATGCCAAATACCAATAATATTGATCTTGATTATGTAATTTCACTTGTTACCCATTTATATATAATATGAATCATTCATTTATAGTTTTTTCACTTTGTTGCTTAGTGATGAAGAAACCTAAAATTTGGTGATGGAGAAGAAAAATATTAAAAAAATTTACATATAATATGCCATAAATTAATGTGAATATGACGAATACAAATAAAATTGAGTTTTATTATGTAATTTCACTTATTAACCATTTATATATAATATGAATCATTAATTTATAGTACTTTAACTTTGCTACTTAAGGATGAGGAAACCTAAAATTTGGTGTTGGAGAAGAAAATTATTGAATTTATTTACATATTTTATACCATAATACAATGTGAATATGCCGTATACGAATAATATTGATCTTGATTATGAAATTTAAGTTGTTACCCATTTATATATAATATGAATCATTCATTTATATTTTTTTCACTTTGTTGCTTAGTGATGAAGAAACCTAAAATTTGGTGATGGAGAAGAAAATATTAATATTTTTTACATATAATATACCATAATACATTGTGAATATGATAAATACAATTATAATTGAGCTTTATTACGTAATTTCACTTATTAACTGTCTATATATAATATGAATCATTAATTTATAATCCTTTAAATCTGTTACTTAGTGATGAAGAAACCTAAAATTTGGTGATGGAGAAGAAAATTATTGAATTTATTTACATATAATATACCATATTACATTGTGAATATGCCAAATACCAATAATATTGATCTTGATTATGTAATTTCACTTGTTACCCATTTATATATAATATGAATCATTCATTTATAGTTTTTTCACTTTGTTGCTTAGTGATGAAGAAACCTAAAATTTGGTGATGGAGAAGAAAAATATTAAAAAAAATTACATATAATATGCCATAAATTAATGTGAATATGACGAATACAAATAAAATTGAGTTTTATTATGTAATTTCACTTATTAACCATTTATATATAATATGAATCATTAATTTATAGTACTTTAACTTTGCTACTTAAGGATGAGGAAACCTAAAATTTGGTGTTGGAGAAGAAAATTATTGAATTTATTTACATATTTTATACCGTAATACAATGTGAATATGCCGAATATGAATAATATTGATCTTGATTATTAAATTTAAGTTGTTACCCATTTATATATAATATGAATCATTCATTTATATTTTTTTCACTTTGTTGCTTAGTGATGAAGAAACCTAAAATTTGGTGATGGAGAAGAAAATATTAATATTTTTTACATATAATATACCATAATACATTGTGAATATGATAAATACAATTATAATTGAGCTTTATAAGGTAATTTCACTTATTAACCGTCTATATATAATATGAATCATTAATTTATAATCCTTTAAATTTGTTACTTAGTGATGAAGAAACCTAAAATTTGGTGATGGAGAAGAAAATTATAGAATTTATTTATATATAGTATACCATAATACAATGTGAATATGCCGAATAGATATAATGGTAATGTTGATTATTTAAATTCACTTGTTACCTATTTATATATAATATGAATCATTCCTTAATAATTTTTTTAACTTTGTTGCTTAGTAAAGAAGAAACCTAAAATTTGTTGATGGAAGAAAAAAAATATTAAATTCTTTTTAAATTATAATATACCATAATATAATGTGAATATAAGGAATATAAATAATATTGAGCTTTATTATGTAACTTCAGTTGTTAACCATTTATATATAACATGAATCATTAATTTATAGTCGTTTAACTTTGTTACTTAGTGATGAAGAAACCTAAAATTTGGTGATGGAGAAGAAAATTATTGAATTTATTTACATATAATATACCATATTACAATGTGAATATGCCAAATACCAATAATATTGATCTTGATTATGTAATTTCACTTGTTACCCATTTATATATAATATGAATCATTCATTTATAGTTTTTTCACTTTGTTGCTTAGTGGTGAAGAAACCTAAAATTTGGTGATGGAGAAGAAAAATATTAAAAAAATTTTACATATAATATGCCATAAATTAATGTGAATATGACGAATACAAATAAAATTGAGTTTTATTATGTAATTTCACTTATTAACCATTTATATATAATATGAATCATTAATTTATAGTACTTTAACTTTGCTACCTAAGGATGAGGAAACCTAAAATTTGGTGTTGGAGAAGAAAATTATTGAATTTATTTACATATTTATACCATAATACAATGTGAATATGCCGAATACGAATAATATTGATCTTGATTATGTAATTTAAGTTGTTACCCATTTATATATAATATGAATCATTCATTTATATTTTTTTCACTTTGTTGCTTAGTGATGAAGAAACCTAAAATTTTGTGATGGAGAAGAAAATGTTAATATTTTTTACATATAATATACCATAATAAATTGTGAATATGATAAATACAATTATAATTGAGCTTTATTACGTAATTTCACTTATTAAACGTCTATATATAATATGAATAATTAATTTATAATCCTTTAAATCTGTTACTTAGTGATGAAGAAACCTAAAATTTGGTGATGGAGAAGAAAATTATAGAATTTATTTATATATAGTATACCATAATACAATGTGAATATGCCGAATAAGAATAATGTTGATGTTGATTATTTAAATTAACTTGTTACCTATTTATATATAATATGAATCATTCATTTATAATTTTTTTAACTTTGTTGCTTAGTAAAGAAGAAACCTAAAATCTGGTGATGGAGAAAAAAAATATTAAATTCTTTTTAACATATAATATACCATAATATAATGTTAATATAAGGAATACAAATAATATTGAGCTTTATTATGTAATTTCAGTTGTTAACCATTTATATATAATAAAAATCATTCATTTATAGTCGTTTAACTTTGTTACTTAGTGATGAAGAAACCTAAAATTTGGTGATGGAGAAGGAAATATTAATATTTTTTAGAAATAATATACCATAATACATTGTGAATATGATAAATACAATTATAATTGAGCTTTATTACGTAATTTCACTTATTAACCGTCTATATATAATATGAATCATTAATTTATATCCTTTAAATCTGTTACTTAGTGATGAAGAAACCTAAAAGTTGGTGATGGAGAAGAAAATTATAGAATTTATTTATATATAGTATACCATAATACAATGTGAATATGCCGAATAAGATTAATGTTGATGTTGATTATTGAAAATTAACTTGTTACCTATTTATATATAATATGAATCATTCATTTATAATTTTTTTAACTTTGTTGCTTAGTAAAGAAGAAACCTAAAATTTGGTGATGGAGAAAAAAATATTAAATTCTTTTTAACATATAATATACCATAATATAATGTTAATATAAGGAATACAAATAATATTGAGATTTATTATGTAATTTCAGTTGTTAACCATTTATATATAATAAAATCATTAATTTATAGTCGTTTAACTTTGTTACTTAGTGATGAAGAAACCTAAAATTTGGTGATGGAGAAGAAAATTATTGAATTTATTTACATATAATATACCATATTACAATGTGAATATGCCAAATACCAATAATATTGATCTTGATTATGTAATTTCACTTGTTACCCATTTATATATAATATGAATCATTCATTTATAGTTTTTTCACTTTGTTGCTTAGTGATGAAGAAACCTAAAATTTGGTGATGGAGAAGAAAAATATTAAAAAAAATTACATATAATATGCCATAAATTAATGTGAATATGACGAATACAAATAAAATTGAGTTTTATTATGTAATTTCACTTATTAACCATTTATATATAATATGAATCATTAATTTATAGTACTTTAACTTTGCTACTTAAGGATGAGGAAACCTAAAATTTGGTGTTGGAGAAGAAAATTATTGAATTTATTTACATATTTTATACCATAATACAATGTGAATATGCCGAATATGAATAATATTGATCTTGATTATGAAATTTAAGTTGTTACCCATTTATATATAATATGAATCATTCATTTATTTATTTTTTCACTTTGTTGCTTAGTGATGAAGAAACCTAAAATTTGGTGATGGAGAAGAAAATATTAATATTTTTTACATATAATATACCATAATACATTGTGAATATGATAAATACAATTATAATTGAGCTTTATACGTAATTTCACTTATTAACCGTCTATATATAATATGAATCATTAATTTATAATCCTTTAAATATGTTACTTAGTGATGAAGAAACCTAAAATTTGGTGATGGAGAAGAAAATTATAGAATTTATTTATATATAGTATACCATAATACAATGTGAATATGCCGAATAGATATAATGGTAATGTTGATTATTTAAATTCACTTGTTACCTATTTATATATAATATGAATCATTCATTTATAATTTTTTTTACTTTGTTGCTTAGTAAGGAAGAAACCTAAAATCTGGTGATGGAGAAAAAAATATTAAATTCTTTTTAAATTATAATATACCATAATATAATGTGAATATAAGGAATACAAATAATATTGAGCTTTATTATTTAATTTCAGTTGTTAACCATTTATATATAATAAAAATCATTCATTTATAGTCGTTTAACTTTGTTACTTAGTGATGAAGAAACCTAAAATTTGGTGATGGAGAAGAAAATTATTGAATTTATTTACATATAATATACCATATTACAATGTGAATATGCCAAATACCAATAATATTGATCTTGATTATGTAATTTCACTTGTTACCCATTTATATATAATATGAATCATTCATTTATAGTTTTTTCACTTTGTTGCTTAGTGGTGAAGAAACCTAAAATTTGGTGATGGAGAAGAAAAATATTAAAAAAATTTACATATAATATGCCATAAATTAATGTGAATATGACGAATACAAATAAAATTGAGTTTTATTATGTAATTTCACTTATTAACCATTTATATATATATGAATCATTAATTTATAGTACTTTAACTTTGCTACCTAAGGATGAGGAAACCTAAAATTTGGTGTTGGAGAAGAAAATTATTGAATTTATTTACATATTTTATACCATAATACAATGTGAATATGCCGAATACGAATAATATTGATCTTGATTATGTAATTTAAGTTGTTACCCATTTATATATAATATGAATCATTCATTTATATTTTTTTCACTTTGTTGCTTAGTGATGAAGAAACCTAAAATTTGTGATGGAGAAGAAAATATTAATATTTTTTACATATAATATACCATAATAAATTGTGAATATGATAAATACAATTATAATTGAGCTTTATTACGTAATTTCACTTATTAAACGTCTATATATAATATGAATCATTAATTTATAATCCTTTAAATCTGTTACTTAGTGATGAAGAAACCTAAAATTTGGTGATGGAGAAGAAAATTATAGAATTTATTTATATATAGTATACCATAATACAATGTGAATATGCCGAATAAGAATAATGTTGAAGTTGATTATTTAAATTAACGTGTTACCTATTTATATATAATATGAATCATTCATTTATAATTTTTTAACTTTGTTGCTTAGTAAAGAAGAAACCTAAAATCTGGTGATGGAGAAAAAAAATATTAAATTCTTTTTAACATATAATATACCATAATATAATGTTAATATAAGGAATACAAATAATATTGAGCTTTATTATGTAATTTCAGTTGTTAACCATTTATATATAATAAAAATCATTCATTTATAGTCGTTTAATTTTGTTACTTAGTGATGAAGAAACCTAAAATTTGGTGATGGAGAAGGAAATATTAATATTTTTTAGAAATAATATACCATAATACATTGTGAATATGATAAATACAATTATAATTGAGCTTTATTACGTAATTTCACTTATTAACCGTCTATATATAATATGAATCATTAATTTATATTCCTTTAAATCTGTTACTTAGTGATGAAGAAACCTAAAAGTTGGTGATGGAGAAGAAAATTATAGAATTTATTTATATATAGTATACCATAATACAATGTGAATATGCCGAATAAGATTAATGTTGATGTTGATTATTGAAAATTAACTTGTTACCTATTTATATATAATATGAATCATTCATTTATAATTTTTTTAACTTTGTTGCTTAGTAAAGAAGAAACCTAAAATTTGGTGATGGAGAAAAAAAATATTAAATTCTTTTTAACATATAATATACCATAATATAATGTTAATATAAGGAATACAAATAATATTGAGATTTATTATGTAATTTCAGTTGTTAACCATTTATATATAATAAAAATCATTAATTTATAGTCGTTTAACTTTGTTACTTAGTGATGAAGAAACCTAAAATTTGGTGATGGAGAAGAAAATTATTGAATTTATTTACATATAATATACCATATTACAATGTGAATATGCCAAATACCAATAATATTGATCTTGATTATGTAATTTCACTTGTTACCCATTTATATATAATATGAATCATTCATTTATAGTTTTTTCACTTTGTTGCTTAGTGATGAAGAAACCTAAAATTTGGTGATGGAGAAGAAAAATATTAAAAAAAATTTACATATAATATGCCATAAATTAATGTGAATATGACGAATACAAATAAAATTGAGTTTTATTATGTAATTTCACTTATTAACCATTTATATATAATATGAATCATTAATTTATAGTACTTTAACTTTGCTACTTAAGGATGAGGAAACCTAAATTTGGTGTTGGAGAAGAAAATTATTGAATTTATTTACATATTTTATACCATAATACAATGTGAATATGCCGTATACGAATAATATTGATCTTGATTATGAAATTTAAGTTGTTACCCATTTATATATAATATGAATCATTCATTTATATTTTTTTCACTTTGTTGCTTAGTGATGAAGAAACCTAAAATTTGGTGATGGAGAAGAAAATATTAATATTTTTTACATATAATATACCATAATACATTGTGAATATGATAAATACAATTATAATTGAGCTTTATTACGTAATTTCACTTATTAACTGTCTATATATAATATGAATCATTAATTTATAATCCTTTAAATCTGTTACTTAGTGATGAAGAAACCTAAAATTTGGTGATGGAGAAGAAAATTATAGAATTTATTTATATATAGTATACCATAATACAATGTGAATATGCCGAATAAGAATAATGTTGAAGTTGATTATTTAAATTAACTTGTTACCTATTTATATATAATATGAATCATTCATTTATAATTTTTTTAACTTTGTTGCTTAGTAAAGAAGAAACCTAAAATTTGGTGATGGAGAAAAAAAATATTAAATTCTTTTTAACATATAATATACCATAATATAATGTTAATATAAGGAATACAAATAATATTGAGCTTTATTATGTAATTTCAGTTGTTAACCATTTATATATAATATGAATCATTAATTTATAGTCGTTTAACTTTGTTACTTAGTGATGAAGAAACCTAAAATTTGGTGATGGAGAAGAAAATTATTGAATTTATTTACATATAATATACCATATTACATTGTGAATATGCCAAATACCAATAATATTGATCTTGATTATGTAATTTCAGTTGTTACCCATTTATATATAATATGAATCATTCATTTATAGTTTTTTCACTTTGTTGCTTAGTGATGAAGAAACCTAAAATTTGGTGATGGAGAAGAAAAATATTAAAAAAATTTACATATAATATGCCATAAATTAATGTGAATATGACGAATACAAATAAAATTGAGTTTTATTATGTAATTTCACTTATTAACCATTTATATATAATATGAATCATTAATTTATAGTACTTTAACTTTGCTACTTAAGGATGAGGAAACCTAAAATTTGGTGTTGGAGAAGAAAATTATTGAATTTATTTACATATTTTATACCGTAATACAATGTGAATATGCCGAATATGAATAATATTGATCTTGATTATTAAATTTAAGTTGTTACCCATTTATATATAATATGAATCATTCATTTATATTTTTTTCACTTTGTTGCTTAGTGATGAAGAAACCTAAAATTTGGTGATGGAGAAGAAAATATTAATATTTTTACATATAATATACCATAATACATTGTGAATATGATAAATACAATTATAATTGAGCTTTATAAGGTAATTTCACTTATTAACGTCTATATATAATATGAATCATTAATTTATAATCCTTTAAATTTGTTACTTAGTGATGAAGAAACCTAAAATTTGGTGATGGAGAAGAAAATTATAGAATTTATTTATATATAGTATACCATAATACAATGTGAATATGCCGAATAGATATAATGGTAATGTTGATTATTTAAATTCACTTGTTACCTATTTATATATAATATGAATCATTCCTTATAATTTTTTTAACTTTGTTGCTTAGTAAAGAAGAAACCTAAAATTTGTTGATGGAGAAAAAAAATATTAAATTCTTTTTAACATATAATATACCATAATATAATGAATATAAGGAATACAAATAATATTGAGCTTTATTATGTAATTTCAGTTGTTAACCATTTATATATAACATGAATCATTAATTTATAGTCGTTTAACTTTGTTACTTAGTGATGAAGAAACCTAAAATTTGGTGATGGAGAAGAAAATTATTGAATTTATTTACATATAATATACCATATTACAATGTGAATATGCCAAATACCAATAATATTGATCTTGATTATGTAATTTCACTTGTTACCCATTTATATATAATATGAATCATTCATTTATAGTTTTTTCACTTTGTTGCTTAGTGGTGAAGAAACCTAAAATTTGGTGATGGAGAAGAAAAATATTAAAAAATTTTTACATATAATATGCCATAAATTAATGTGAATATGACGAATACAAATAAAATTGAGTTTTATTATGTAATTTCACTTATTAACCATTTATATATAATATGAATCATTAATTTATAGTACTTTAACTTTGCTACCTAAGGATGAGGAAACCTAAAATTTGGTGTTGGAGAAGAAAATTATTGAATTTATTTACATATTTATACCATAATACAATGTGAATATGCCGAATACGAATAATATTGATCTTGATTATGTAATTTAAGTTGTTACCCATTTATATATAATATGAATCATTCATTTATATTTTTTCACTTTGTTGCTTAGTGATGAAGAAACCTAAAATTTGTGATGGAGAAGAAAATGTTAATATTTTTTACATATAATATACCATAATAAATTGTGAATATGATAAATACAATTATAATTGAGCTTTATTACGTAATTTCACTTATTAACGTCTATATATAATATGAATCATTAATTTATAATCCTTTAAATCTGTTACTTAGTGATGAAGAAACCTAAAATTTGGTGATGGAGAAGAAAATTATAGAATTTATTTATATAGTATACCATAATACAATGTGAATATGCCGAATAAGAATAATGTTGATGTTGATTATTTAAATTAACTTGTTACCTATTTATATATAATATGAATCATTCATTTATAATTTTTTTAACTTTGTTGCTTAGTAAAGAAGAAACCTAAAATTTGGTGATGGAGAAAAAAATATTAAATTCTTTTTAACATATAATATACCATAATATAATGTTAATATAAGGAATACAAATAATATTGAGCTTTATTATGTAATTTCAGTTGTTAACCATTTATATATAATAAAAATCATTCATTTATAGTCGTTTAACTTTGTTACTTAGTGATGAAGAAACCTAAAATTTGGTGATGGAGAAGGAATATTAATATTTTTTAGAAATAATATACCATAATACATTGTGAATATGATAAATACAATTATAATTGAGCTTTATTACGTAATTTCACTTATTAACCGTCTATATATAATATGAATCATTAATTTATATCCTTTAAATCTGTTACTTAGTGATGAAGAAACCTAAAAGTTGGTGATGGAGAAGAAAATTATAGAATTTATTTATATATAGTATACCATAATACAATGTGAATATGCCGAATAAGATTAATGTTGATGTTGATTATTGAAAATTAACTTGTTACCTATTTATATATAATATGAATCATTCATTTATAATTTTTTTAACTTTGTTGCTTAGTAAAGAAGAAACCTAAAATTTGGTGATGGAGAAAAAAAATATTAAATTCTTTTTAACATATAATATACCATAATATAATGTTAATATAAGGAATACAAATAATATTGAGATTTATTATGTAATTTCAGTTGTTAACCATTTATATATAATAAAATCATTAATTTATAGTCGTTTAACTTTGTTACTTAGTGATGAAGAAACCTAAAATTTGGTGATGGAGAAGAAAATTATTGAATTTATTTACATATAATATACCATATTACAATGTGAATATGCCAAATACCAATAATATTGATCTTGATTATGTAATTTCACTTGTTACCCATTTATATATAATATGAATCATTCATTTATAGTTTTTTCACTTTGTTGCTTAGTGATGAAGAAACCTAAAATTTGGTGATGGAGAAGAAAAATATTAAAAAAATTTTACATATAATATGCCATAAATTAATGTGAATATGACGAATACAAATAAAATTGAGTTTTATTATGTAATTTCACTTATTAACCATTTATATATAATATGAATCATTAATTTATAGTACTTTAACTTTGCTACTTAAGGATGAGGAAACCTAAAATTTGGTGTTGGAGAAGAAAATTATTGAATTTATTTACATATTTTATACCATAATACAATGTGAATATGCCGAATACGAATAATATTGATCTTGATTATGAAATTTAAGTTGTTACCCATTTATATATAATATGAATCATTCATTTATATTTTTTTCACTTTGTTGCTTAGTGATGAAGAAACCTAAAATTTGGTGATGGAGAAGAAAATATTAATATTTTTTACATATAATATACCATAATACATTGTGAATATGATAAATACAATTATAATTGAGCTTTATTACGTAATTTCACTTATTAACTGTCTATATATAATATGAATCATTAATTTATAATCCTTTAAATCTGTTACTTAGTGATGAAGAAACCTAAAATTTGGTGATGGAGAAGAAAATTATAGAATTTATTTATATATAGTATACCATAATACAATGTGAATATGCCGAATAAGAATAATGTTGATGTTGATTATTTAAATTAACTTGTTACCTATTTATATATAATATGAATCATTCATTTATAATTTTTTAACTTTGTTGCTTAGTAAAGAAGAAACCTAAAATTTGGTGATGGAGAAAAAAAATATTAAATTCTTTTTAACATATAATATACCATAATATAATGTTAATATAAGGAATACAAATAATATTGAGCTTTATTATGTAATTTCAGTTGTTAACCATTTATATATAATATGAATCATTAATTTATAGTCGTTTAACTTTGTTACTTAGTGATGAAGAAACCTAAAATTTGGTGATGGAGAAGAAAATTATTAATATTTTTACAATAATATACCATAATACATTGTGAATATGATAAATACAATTATAATTGAGCTTGATTACGTAATTTCACTTATTAACCGTCTATATATAATATGAATCATTAATTTATATCCTTTAAATTGTTACTTAGTGATGAAGAAACCTAAAATTGGTGATGGAGAAGAAAATTATAGAATTTATTTATATATATACCATAATACAATGTGAATATGCCGAATAAGATAATGTTGATGTTGATTATTGAAATTTAACTTGTTACCATTTATATATAATATGAATCATTCATTTATAATTTTTTTAACTTTGTTGCTTAGTAAAGAAGAAACCTAAAATTTGGTGATGGAGAAAAAAAAATTAAATTCTTTTTAACATATAATATACCATAATATAATGTGAATATAAGGAATACAAATAATATTGAGCTTTATTATGTAATTTCAGTTGTTAACCATTTATATATAATAAAAATCATTAATTTATAGTCGTTTAACTTTGTTACTTAGTGATGAAGAAACCTAAAATTTGGTGATGGAGAAGAAAATTATTGAATTTATTTACATATAATATACCATATTACAATGTGAATATGCCAAATACCAATAATATTGATCTTGATTATGTAATTTCACTTGTTACCCATTTATATATAATATGAATCATTCATTTATAGTTTTTCACTTTGTTGCTTAGTGATGAAGAAACCTAAAATTTGGTGATGGAGAAGAAAAATATTAAAAAAATTTTTTACATATAATACCATAAATTAATGTGAATATGACGAATACAAATAAAATTGAGTTTTATTATGTAATTTCACTTATTAACCATTTATATATAATATGAATCATTAATTTATAGTACTTTAACTTTGCTACTTAAGGATGAGGAAACCTAAAATTTGGTGTTGGAGAAGAAAATTATTGAATTTATTTACATATTTTATACCATAATACAATGTGAATATGCCGAATACGAATAATATTGATCTTGATTATGAAATTTAAGTTGTTACCCATTTATATATAATATGAATCATTCATTTATATTTTTTTCACTTTGTTGCTTAGTGATGAAGAAACCTAAAATTTGGTGATGGAGAAGAAAATATTAATATTTTTTACATATAATATACCATAATACATTGTGAATATGATAAATACAATTATAATTGAGCTTTATTACGTAATTTCACTTATTAACTGTCTATATATAATATGAATCATTAATTTATAATCCTTTAAATCTGTTACTTAGTGATGAAGAAACCTAAAATTTGGTGATGGAGAAGAAAATTATAGAATTTATTTATATATAGTATACCATAATACAATGTGAATATGCCGAATAAGAATAATGTTGAAGTTGATTATTTAAATTAACTTGTTACCTATTTATATATAATATGAATCATTCATTTATAATTTTTTTAACTTTGTTGCTTAGTAAAGAAGAAACCTAAAATTTGGTGATGGAGAAAAAAAATATTAAATTCTTTTTAACATATAATATACCATAATATAATGTTAATATAAGGAATACAAATAATATTGAGCTTTATTATGTAATTTCAGTTGTTAACCATTTATATATAATATGAATCATTAATTTATAGTCGTTTAACTTTGTTACTTAGTGATGAAGAAACCTAAAATTTGGTGATGGAGAAGAAAATTATTGAATTTATTTACATATAATATACCATATTACATTGTGAATATGCCAAATACCAATAATATTGATCTTGATTATGTAATTTCACTTGTTACCCATTTATATATAATATGAATCATTCATTTATAGTTTTTTCACTTTGTTGCTTAGTGATGAAGAAACCTAAAATTTGGTGATGGAGAAGAAAAATATTAAAAATTTTTTACATATAATATGCCATAAATTAATGTGAATATGACGAATACAAATAAAATTGAGTTTTATTATGTAATTTCACTTATTAACCATTTATATATAATATGAATCATTAATTTATAGTACTTTAACTTTGCTACTTAAGGATGAGGAAACCTAAAATTTGGTGTTGGAGAAGAAAATTATTGAATTTATTTACATATTTTATACCGTAATACAATGTGAATATGCCGAATATGAATAATATTGATCTTGATTATTAAATTTAAGTTGTTACCCATTTATATATAATATGAATCATTCATTTATATTTTTTTCACTTTGTTGCTTAGTGATGAAGAAACCTAAAATTTGGTGATGGAGAAGAAAATATTAATATTTTTTACATATAATATACCATAATACATTGTGAATATGATAAATACAATTATAATTGAGCTTTATTAGGTAATTTCACTTATTAACCGTCTATATATAATATGAATCATTAATTTATAATCCTTTAAATTTGTTACTTAGTGATGAAGAAACCTAAAATTTGGTGATGGAGAAGAAAATTATAGAATTTATTTATATATAGTATACCATAATACAATGTGAATATGCCGAATAGATATAATGGTAATGTTGATTATTTAAATTCACTTGTTACCTATTTATATATAATATGAATCATTCCTTAATAATTTTTTTAACTTTGTTGCTTAGTAAAGAAGAAACCTAAAATTTGTGATGGAGAAAAAAAATATTAAATTCTTTTTAAATATAATATACCATAATATAATGTGAATATAAGGAATATAAATAATATTGAGCTTTATTATGTAACTTCAGTTGTTAACCATTTATATATAACATGAATCATTAATTTATAGTCGTTTAACTTTGTTACTTAGTGATGAAGAAACCTAAAATTTGGTGATGGAGAAGAAAATTATTGAATTTATTTACATATAATATACCATATTACAATGTGAATATGCCAAATACCAATAATATTGATCTTGATTATGTAATTTCACTTGTTACCCATTTATATATAATATGAATCATTCATTTATAGTTTTTTCACTTTGTTGCTTAGTGGTGAAGAAACCTAAAATTTGGTGATGGAGAAGAAAAATATTTAAAAAAATTTACATATAATATGCCATAAATTAATGTGAATATGACGAATACAAATAAAATTGAGTTTTATTATGTAATTTCACTTATTAACCATTTATATATAATATGAATCATTAATTTATAGTACTTTAACTTTGCTACCTAAGGATGAGGAAACCTAAAATTTGGTGTTGGAGAAGAAAATTATTGAATTTATTTACATATTTTATACCATAATACAATGTGAATATGCCGAATACGAATAATATTGATCTTGATTATGTAATTTAAGTTGTTACCCATTTATATATAATATGAATCATTCATTTATATTTTTTTCACTTTGTTGCTTAGTGATGAAGAAACCTAAAATTTTGTGATGGAGAAGAAAATGTTAATATTTTTTACATATAATATACCATAATAAATTGTGAATATGATAAATACAATTATAATTGAGCTTTATTACGTAATTTCACTTATTAAACGTCTATATATAATATGAATAATTAATTTATAATCCTTTAAATCTGTTACTTAGTGATGAAGAAACCTAAAATTTGGTGATGGAGAAGAAAATTATAGAATTTATTTATATATAGTATACCATAATACAATGTGAATATGCCGAATAAGAATAATGTTGATGTTGATTATTTAAATTAACTTGTTACCTATTTATATATAATATGAATCATTCATTTATAATTTTTTTAACTTTGTTGCTTAGTAAAGAAGAAACCTAAAATTGGTGATGGAGAAAAAAAATATTAAATTCTTTTTAACATATAATATACCATAATATAATGTTAATATAAGGAATACAAATAATATTGAGCTTTATTATGTAATTTCAGTTGTTAACCATTTATATATAATAAAAATCATTCATTTATAGTCGTTTAACTTTGTTACTTAGTGATGAAGAAACCTAAAATTTGGTGATGGAGAAGGAAATATTAATATTTTTTAGAAATAATATACCATAATACATTGTGAATATGATAAATACAATTATAATTGAGCTTTATTACGTAATTTCACTTATTAACCGTCTATATATAATATGAATCATTAATTTATATCCTTTAAATCTGTTACTTAGTGATGAAGAAACCTAAAAGTTGGTGATGGAGAAGAAAATTATAGAATTTATTTATATATAGTATACCATAATACAATGTGAATATGCCGAATAAGATTAATGTTGATGTTGATTATTGAAAACTTGTTACCTATTTATATATAATATGAATCATTCATTTATAATTTTTTTAACTTTGTTGCTTAGTAAAGAAGAAACCTAAAATTTGGTGATGGAGAAAAAAAATATTAAATTCTTTTTAACATATAATATACCATAATATAATGTTAATATAAGGAATACAAATAATATTGAGATTTATTATGTAATTTCAGTTGTTAACCATTTATATATAATAAAAATCATTAATTTATAGTCGTTTAACTTTGTTACTTAGTGATGAAGAAACCTAAAATTTGGTGATGGAGAAGAAAATTATTGAATTTATTTACATATAATATACCATATTACAATGTGAATATGCCAAATACCAATAATATTGATCTTGATTATGTAATTTCACTTGTTACCCATTTATATATAATATGAATCATTCATTTATAGTTTTTTCACTTTGTTGCTTAGTGATGAAGAAACCTAAAATTTGGTGATGGAGAAGAAAAATATTAAAAATTTTTTACATATAATATGCCATAAATTGATGTGAATATGACGAATACAAATAAAATTGAGTTTTATTATGTAATTTCACTTATTAACCATTTATATATAATATGAATCATTAATTTATAGTACTTTAACTTTGCTACTTAAGGATGAGGAAACCTAAAATTTGGTGTTGGAGAAGAAAATTATTGAATTTATTTACATATTTTATACCATAATACAATGTGAATATGCCGTATACGAATAATATTGATCTTGATTATGAAATTTAAGTTGTTACCCATTTATATATAATATGAATCATTCATTTATATTTTTTTCACTTTGTTGCTTAGTGATGAAGAAACCTAAAATTTGGTGATGGAGAAGAAAATATTAATATTTTTTACATATAATATACCATAATACATTGTGAATATGATAAATACAATTATAATTGAGCTTTATTACGTAATTTCACTTATTAACTGTCTATATATAATATGAATCATTAATTTATAATCCTTTAAATCTGTTACTTAGTGATGAAGAAACCTAAAATTTGGTGATGGAGAAGAAAATTATAGAATTTATTTATATATAGTATACCATAATACAATGTGAATATGCCGAATAAGAATAATGTTGAAGTTGATTATTTAAATTAACTTGTTACCTATTTATATATAATATGAATCATTCATTTATAATTTTTTTAACTTTGTTGCTTAGTAAAGAAGAAACCTAAAATTTGGTGATGGAGAAAAAAAATATTAAATTCTTTTTAACATATAATATACCATAATATAATGTTAATATAAGGAATACAAATAATATTGAGCTTTATTATGTAATTTCAGTTGTTAACCATTTATATATAATATGAATCATTAATTTATAGTCGTTTAACTTTGTTACTTAGTGATGAAGAAACCTAAAATTTGGTGATGGAGAAGAAAATTATTGAATTTATTTACATATAATATACCATATTACATTGTGAATATGCCAAATACCAATAATATTGATCTTGATTATGTAATTTCAGTTGTTACCCATTTATATATAATATGAATCATTCATTTATAGTTTTTTCACTTTGTTGCTTAGTGATGAAGAAACCTAAAATTTGGTGATGGAGAAGAAAAATATTAAAATTTTTTTACATATAATATGCCATAAATTAATGTGAATATGACGAATACAAATAAAATTGAGTTTTATTATGTAATTTCACTTATTAACCATTTATATATAATATGAATCATTAATTTATAGTACTTTAACTTTGCTACTTAAGGATGAGGAAACCTAAAATTTGGTGTTGGAGAAGAAAATTATTGAATTTATTTACATATTTTATACCGTAATACAATGTGAATATGCCGAATATGAATAATATTGATCTTGATTATTAAATTTAAGTTGTTACCCATTTATATATAATATGAATCATTCATTTATATTTTTTTCACTTTGTTGCTTAGTGATGAAGAAACCTAAAATTTGGTGATGGAGAAGAAAATATTAATATTTTTTACATATAATATACCATAATACATTGTGAATATGATAAATACAATTATAATTGAGCTTTATTACGTAATTTCACTTATTAACCGTCTATATATAATATGAATCATTAATTTATAATCCTTTAAATTTGTTACTTAGTGATGAAGAAACCTAAAATTTGGTGATGGAGAAGAAAATTATAGAATTTATTTATATATAGTATACCATAATACAATGTGAATATGCCGAATAGATATAATGGTAATGTTGATTATTTAAATTCACTTGTTACCTATTTATATATAATATGAATCATTCATTATAATTTTTTAACTTTGTTGCTTAGTAAAGAAGAAACCTAAAATTTGGTGATGGAGAAAAAAAATATTAAATTCTTTTTAAATATAATATACCATAATATAATGTGAATATAAGGAATACAAATAATATTGAGCTTTATTATGTAATTTCAGTTGTTAACCATTTATATATAATATGAATCATTAATTTATAGTCGTTTAACTTTGTTACTTAGTGATGAAGAAACCTAAAATTTGGTGATGGAGAAGAAAATTATTGAATTTATTTACATATAATATACCATATTACAATGTGAATATGCCAAATACCAATAATATTGATCTTGATTATGTAATTTCACTTGTTACCCATTTATATATAATATGAATCATTCATTTATAGTTTTTTCACTTTGTTGCTTAGTGATGAAGAAACCTAAAATTTGGTGATGGAGAAGAAAAATATTAAAAAAATTTACATATAATATGCCATAAATTAATGTGAATATGACGAATACAAATAAAATTGAGTTTTATTATGTAATTTCACTTATTAACCATTTATATATAATATGAATCATTAATTTATAATACTTTAACTTTGCTACCTAAGGATGAGGAAACCTAAAATTTGGTGTTGGAGAAGAAAATTATTGAATTTATTTACATATTTTATACCATAATACAATGTGAATATGCCGAATACGAATAATATTGATCTTGATTATGTAATTTAAGTTGTTACCCATTTATATATAATATGAATCATTCATTTATATTTTTTTCACTTTGTTGCTTAGTGATGAAGAAACCTAAAATTTGGTGATGGAGAAGAAAATATTAATATTTTTTACATATAATATACCATAATACATTGTGAATATGATAAATACAATTATAATTGAGCTTTATTACGTAATTTCACTTATTAACCGTCTATATATAATATGAATCATTAATTTATCATCCTTTAAATTTGTTACTTAGTGATGAAGAAACCTAAAATTTGGTGATGGAGAAGAAAATTATAGAATTTATTTATATATAGTATACCATAATACAATGTGAATATGCCGAATAAGAATAATGTTGATGTTGATTATTTAAATTAACTTGTTACCTATTTATATATAATATGAATCATTCATTTATAATTTTTTTAACTTTGTTGCTTAGTAAAGAAGAAACCTAAAATTTGGTGATGGAGAAAAAAAATATTAAATTCTTTTTAACATATAATATACCATAATATAATGTGAATATAAGGAATACAAATAATATTGAGCTTTATTATGTAATTTCAGTTGTTAACCATTTATATATAATATGAATCATTAATTTATAGTCGTTTAACTTTGTTACTTAGTGATGAAGAAACCTAAAATTTGGTGATGGAGAAGAAAATTATTGAATTTATTTACATATAATATACCATATTACAATGTGAATATGCCAAATACCAATAATATTGATCTTGATTATGTAATTTCACTTGTTACCCATTTATATATAATATGAATCATTCATTTATAGTTTTTTCACTTTGTTGCTTAGTGATGAAGAAACCTAAAATTTGGTGATGGAGAAGAAAAATATTAAAAAATTTTTACATATAATATGCCATAAATTAATGTGAATATGACGAATACAAATAAAATTGAGTTTTATTATGTAATTTCACTTATTAACCATTTATATATAATATGAATCATTAATTTATAGTACTTTAACTTTGCTACTTAAGGATGAGGAAACCTAAAATTTGGTGTTGGAGAAGAAAATTATTGAATTTATTTACATATTTTATACCATAATACAATGTGAATATGCCGAATACGAATAATATTGATCTTGATTATGTAATTTAAGTTGTTACCCATTTATATATAATATGAATCATTCATTTATATTTTTTTCACTTTGTTGCTTAGTGATGAAGAAACCTAAAATTTGGTGATGGAGAAGAAAATATTAATATTTTTTACATATAATATACCATAATACATTGTGAATATGATAAATACAATTATAATTGAGCTTTATTACGTAATTTCACTTATTAACCGTCTATATATAATATGAATCATTAATTTATAATCCTTTAAATCTGTTACTTAGTGATGAAGAAACCTAAAATTTGGTGATGGAGAAGAAAATTATAGAATTTATTTATATATAGTATACCATAATACAATGTGAATATGCCGAATAAGAATAATGTTGATGTTGATTATTAAATTAACTTGTTACCTATTTATATATAATATGAATCATTCATTTATATTTTTTTAACTTTGTTGCTTAGTAAAGAAGAAACCTAAAATTTGGTGATGGAGAAAAAAAATATTAAATTCTTTTTAACATATAATATACCATAATATAATGTTAATATAAGGAATACAAATAATATTGAGCTTTATTATGTAATTTCAGTTGTTAACCATTTATATATAATAAAAATCATTAATTTATAGTCGTTTAACTTTGTTACTTAGTGATGAAGAAACCTAAAATTTGGTGATGGAGAAGAAAATTATTGAATTTATTTACATATAATATACCATATTACAATGTGAATATGCCAAATACCAATAATATTGATCTTGATTATGTAATTTCACTTGTTACCCATTTATATATAATATGAATCATTCATTTATAGTTTTTTCACTTTGTTGCTTAGTGATGAAGAAACCTAAAATTTGGTGATGGAGAAGAAAAATTAAAAATTTTTTTACATATAATATACCATAAATTAATGTGAATATGACGAATACAAATAAAATTGAGTTTTATTATGTAATTTCACTTATTAACCATTTATATATAATATGAATCATTAATTTATAGTACTTTAACTTTGCTACTTAAGGATGAGGAAACCTAAAATTTGGTGTTGGAGAAGAAAATTATTGAATTTATTTACATATTTTATACCATAATACAATGTGAATATGCCGTATACGAATAATATTGATCTTGATTATGAAATTTAAGTTGTTACCCATTTATATATAATATGAATCATTCATTTATATTTTTTTCACTTTGTTGCTTAGTGATGAAGAAACCTAAAATTTGGTGATGGAGAAGAAAATATTAATATTTTTTACATATAATATACCATAATACATTGTGAATATGATAAATACAATTATAATTGAGCTTTATTACGTAATTTCACTTATTAACTGTCTATATATAATATGAATCATTAATTTATAATCCTTTAAATCTGTTACTTAGTGATGAAGAAACCTAAAATTTGGTGATGGAGAAGAAAATTATAGAATTTATTTATATATAGTATACCATAATACAATGTGAATATGCCGAATAAGAATAATGTTGAAGTTGATTATTTAAATTAACTTGTTACCTATTTATATATAATATGAATCATTCATTTATAATTTTTTTAACTTTGTTGCTTAGTAAAGAAGAAACCTAAAATTTGGTGATGGAGAAAAAAATATTAAATTCTTTTTAACATATAATATACCATAATATAATGTTAATATAAGGAATACAAATAATATTGAGCTTTATTATGTAATTTCAGTTGTTAACCATTTATATATAATATGAATCATTAATTTATAGTCGTTTAACTTTGTTACTTAGTGATGAAGAAACCTAAAATTTGGTGATGGAGAAGAAAATTATTGAATTTATTTACATATAATATACCATATTACATTGTGAATATGCCAAATACCAATAATATTGATCTTGATTATGTAATTTCAGTTGTTACCCATTTATATATAATATGAATCATTCATTTATAGTTTTTTCACTTTGTTGCTTAGTGATGAAGAAACCTAAAATTTGGTGATGGAGAAGAAAAATATTAAAATTTTTTTACATATAATATGCCATAAATTAATGTGAATATGACGAATACAAATAAAATTGAGTTTTATTATGTAATTTCACTTATTAACCATTTATATATAATATGAATCATTAATTTATAGTACTTTAACTTTGCTACTTAAGGATGAGGAAACCTAAAATTTGGTGTTGGAGAAGAAAATTATTGAATTTATTTACATATTTTATACCATAATACAATGTGAATATGCCGAATATGAATAATATTGATCTTGATTATTAAATTTAAGTTGTTACCCATTTATATATAATATGAATCATTCATTTATATTTTTTTCACTTTGTTGCTTAGTGATGAAGAAACCTAAAATTTGGTGATGGAGAAGAAAATATTAATATTTTTTACATATAATATACCATAATACATTGTGAATATGATAAATACAATTATAATTGAGCTTTATAAGGTAATTTCACTTATTAACCGTCTATATATAATATGAATCATTAATTTATAATCCTTTAAATTTGTTACTTAGTGATGAAGAAACCTAAAATTTGGTGATGGAGAAGAAAATTATAGAATTTATTTATATATAGTATACCATAATACAATGTGAATATGCCGAATAGATATAATGGTAATGTTGATTATTTAAATTCACTTGTTACCTATTTATATATAATATGAATCATTCATTAATAATTTTTTTAACTTTGTTGCTTAGTAAAGAAGAAACCTAAAATTTGTTGATGGAAGAAAAAAATATTAAATTCTTTTTAAATATAATATACCATAATATAATGTGAATATAAGGAATATAAATAATATTGAGCTTTATTATGTAATTTCAGTTGTTAACCATTTATATATAATATGAATCATTAATTTATAGTCGTTTAACTTTGTTACTTAGTGATGAAGAAACCTAAAATTTGGTGATGGAGAAGAAAATTATTGAATTTATTTACATATAATATACCATATTACAATGTGAATATGCCAAATACCAATAATATTGATCTTGATTATGTAATTTCACTTGTTACCCATTTATATATAATATGAATCATTCATTTATAGTTTTTTCACTTTGTTGCTTAGTGGTGAAGAAACCTAAAATTTGGTGATGGAGAAGAAAAATATTTAAAAAAATTTACATATAATATGCCATAAATTAATGTGAATATGACGAATACAAATAAAATTGAGTTTTATTATGTAATTTCACTTATTAACCATTTATATATAATATGAATCATTAATTTATAGTACTTTAACTTTGCTACCTAAGGATGAGGAAACCTAAAATTTGGTGTTGGAGAAGAAAATTATTGAATTTATTTACATATTTTATACCATAATACAATGTGAATATGCCGAATACGAATAATATTGATCTTGATTATGTAATTTAAGTTGTTACCCATTTATATATAATATGAATCATTCATTTATATTTTTTTCACTTTGTTGCTTAGTGATGAAGAAACCTAAAATTTGGTGATGGAGAAGAAAATGTTAATATTTTTTACATATAATATACCATAATAAATTGTGAATATGATAAATACAATTATAATTGAGCTTTATTACGTAATTTCACTTATTAAACGTCTATATATAATATGAATAATTAATTTATAATCCTTTAAATCTGTTACTTAGTGATGAAGAAACCTAAAATTTGGTGATGGAGAAGAAAATTATAGAATTTATTTATATATAGTATACCATAATACAATGTGAATATGCCGAATAAGAATAATGTTGATGTTGATTATTTAAATTAACTTGTTACCTATTTATATATAATATGAATCATTCATTTATAATTTTTTTAACTTTGTTGCTTAGTAAAGAAGAAACCTAAAATCTGGTGATGGAGAAAAAAAATATTAAATTCTTTTTAACATATAATATACCATAATATAATGTTAATATAAGGAATACAAATAATATTGAGCTTTATTATGTAATTTCAGTTGTTAACCATTTATATATAATAAAAATCATTCATTTATAGTCGTTTAACTTTGTTACTTAGTGATGAAGAAACCTAAAATTTGGTGATGGAGAAGGAAATATTAATATTTTTTAGAAATAATATACCATAATACATTGTGAATATGATAAATACAATTATAATTGAGCTTTATTACGTAATTTCACTTATTAACCGTCTATATATAATATGAATCATTAATTTATCATCCTTTAAATCTGTTACTTAGTGATGAAGAAACCTAAAAGTTGGTGATGGAGAAGAAAATTATAGAATTTATTTATATATAGTATACCATAATACAATGTGAATATGCCGAATAAGATTAATGTTGATGTTGATTATTGAAAATTAACTTGTTACCTATTTATATATAATATGAATCATTCATTTATAATTTTTTTAACTTTGTTGCTTAGTAAAGAAGAAACCTAAAATTTGGTGATGGAGAAAAAAAATATTAAATTCTTTTTAACATATAATATACCATAATATAATGTTAATATAAGGAATACAAATAATATTGAGATTTATTATGTAATTTCAGTTGTTAACCATTTATATATAATAAAAATCATTAATTTATAGTCGTTTAACTTTGTTACTTAGTGATGAAGAAACCTAAAATTTGGTGATGGAGAAGAAAATTATTGAATTTATTTACATATAATATACCATATTACAATGTGAATATGCCAAATACCAATAATATTGATCTTGATTATGTAATTTCACTTGTTACCCATTTATATATAATATGAATCATTCATTTATAGTTTTTTCACTTTGTTGCTTAGTGATGAAGAAACCTAAAATTTGGTGATGGAGAAGAAAAATATTAAAATTTTTTTTACATATGATATACCATAAATTAATGTGAATATGACGAATACAAATAAAATTGAGTTTTATTATGTAATTTCACTTATTAACCATTTATATATAATATGAATCATTAATTTATAGTACTTTAACTTTGCTACTTAAGGATGAGGAAACCTAAAATTTGGTGTTGGAGAAGAAAATTATTGAATTTATTTACATATTTTATACCATAATACAATGTGAATATGCCGTATACGAATAATATTGATCTTGATTATGAAATTTAAGTTGTTACCCATTTATATATAATATGAATCATTCATTTATATTTTTTCACTTTGTTGCTTAGTGATGAAGAAACCTAAAATTTGGTGATGGAGAAGAAAATATTAATATTTTTTACATATAATATACCATAATACATTGTGAATATGATAAATACAATTATAATTGAGCTTTATTACGTAATTTCACTTATTAACTGTCTATATATAATATGAATCATTAATTTATAATCCTTTAAATCTGTTACTTAGTGATGAAGAAACCTAAAATTTGGTGATGGAGAAGAAAATTATAGAATTTATTTATATATAGTATACCATAATACAATGTGAATATGCCGAATAAGAATAATGTTGAAGTTGATTATTTAAATTAACTTGTTACCTATTTATATATAATATGAATCATTCATTTATAATTTTTTTAACTTTGTTGCTTAGTAAAGAAGAAACCTAAAATTTGGTGATGGAGAAAAAAAATATTAAATTCTTTTTAACATATAATATACCATAATATAATGTTAATATAAGGAATACAAATAATATTGAGCTTTATTATGTAATTTCAGTTGTTAACCATTTATATATAATATGAATCATTAATTTATAGTCGTTTAACTTTGTTACTTAGTGATGAAGAAACCTAAAATTTGGTGATGGAGAAGAAAATTATTGAATTTATTTACATATAATATACCATATTACATTGTGAATATGCCAAATACCAATAATATTGATCTTGATTATGTAATTTCACTTGTTACCCATTTATATATAATATGAATCATTCATTTATAGTTTTTTCACTTTGTTGCTTAGTGATGAAGAAACCTAAAATTTGGTGATGGAGAAGAAAAATATTAAAAAAATTTACATATAATATGCCATAAATTAATGTGAATATGACGAATACAAATAAAATTGAGTTTTATTATGTAATTTCACTTATTAACCATTTATATATAATATGAATCATTAATTTATAGTACTTTAACTTTGCTACTTAAGGATGAGGAAACCTAAAATTTGGTGTTGGAGAAGAAAATTATTGAATTTATTTACATATTTTATACCGTAATACAATGTGAATATGCCGAATATGAATAATATTGATCTTGATTATTAAATTTAAGTTGTTACCCATTTATATATAATATGAATCATTCATTTATATTTTTTTCACTTTGTTGCTTAGTGATGAAGAAACCTAAAATTTGGTGATGGAGAAGAAAATATTAATATTTTTTACATATAATATACCATAATACATTGTGAATATGATAAATACAATTATAATTGAGCTTTATAAGGTAATTTCACTTATTAACCGTCTATATATAATATGAATCATTAATTTATAATCCTTTAAATTTGTTACTTAGTGATGAAGAAACCTAAAATTTGGTGATGGAGAAGAAAATTATAGAATTTATTTATATATAGTATACCATAATACAATGTGAATATGCCGAATAGATATAATGGTAATGTTGATTATTTAAATTCACTTGTTACCTATTTATATATAATATGAATCATTCCTTAATAATTTTTTTAACTTTGTTGCTTAGTAAAGAAGAAACCTAAAATTTGTTGATGGAAGAAAAAAAATATTAAATTCTTTTTAAATTATAATATACCATAATATAATGTGAATATAAGGAATATAAATAATATTGAGCTTTATTATGTAACTTCAGTTGTTAACCATTTATATATAACATGAATCATTAATTTATAGTCGTTTAACTTTGTTACTTAGTGATGAAGAAACCTAAAATTTGGTGATGGAGAAGAAAATTATTGAATTTATTTACATATAATATACCATATTACAATGTGAATATGCCAAATACCAATAATATTGATCTTGATTATGTAATTTCACTTGTTACCCATTTATATATAATATGAATCATTCATTTATAGTTTTTTCACTTTGTTGCTTAGTGGTGAAGAAACCTAAAATTTGGTGATGGAGAAGAAAAATATTAAAAAAATTTACATATAATATGCCATAAATTAATGTGAATATGACGAATACAAATAAAATTGAGTTTTATTATGTAATTTCACTTATTAACCATTTATATATAATATGAATCATTAATTTATAGTACTTTAACTTTGCTACCTAAGGATGAGGAAACCTAAAATTTGGTGTTGGAGAAGAAAATTATTGAATTTATTTACATATTTTATACCATAATACAATGTGAATATGCCGAATACGAATAATATTGATCTTGATTATGTAATTTAAGTTGTTACCCATTTATATATAATATGAATCATTCATTTATATTTTTTTCACTTTGTTGCTTAGTGATGAAGAAACCTAAAATTTTGTGATGGAGAAGAAAATGTTAATATTTTTTACATATAATATACCATAATAAATTGTGAATATGATAAATACAATTATAATTGAGCTTTATTACGTAATTTCACTTATTAAACGTCTATATATAATATGAATAATTAATTTATAATCCTTTAAATCTGTTACTTAGTGATGAAGAAACCTAAAATTTGGTGATGGAGAAGAAAATTATAGAATTTATTTATATATAGTATACCATAATACAATGTGAATATGCCGAATAAGAATAATGTTGATGTTGATTATTTAAATTAACTTGTTACCTATTTATATATAATATGAATCATTCATTTATAATTTTTTTAACTTTGTTGCTTAGTAAAGAAGAAACCTAAAATCTGGTGATGGAGAAAAAAAATATTAAATTCTTTTTAACATATAATATACCATAATATAATGTTAATATAAGGAATACAAATAATATTGAGCTTTATTATGTAATTTCAGTTGTTAACCATTTATATATAATAAAAATCATTCATTTATAGTCGTTTAACTTTGTTACTTAGTGATGAAGAAACCTAAAATTTGGTGATGGAGAAGGAAATATTAATATTTTTTAGAAATAATATACCATAATACATTGTGAATATGATAAATACAATTATAATTGAGCTTTATTACGTAATTTCACTTATTAACCGTCTATATATAATATGAATCATTAATTTATATCCTTTAAATCTGTTACTTAGTGATGAAGAAACCTAAAAGTTGGTGATGGAGAAGAAAATTATAGAATTTATTTATATATAGTATACCATAATACAATGTGAATATGCCGAATAAGATTAATGTTGATGTTGATTATTGAAAATTAACTTGTTACCTATTTATATATAATATGAATCATTCATTTATAATTTTTTTAACTTTGTTGCTTAGTAAAGAAGAAACCTAAAATTTGGTGATGGAGAAAAAAAATATTAAATTCTTTTTAACATATAATATACCATAATATAATGTTAATATAAGGAATACAAATAATATTGAGATTTATTATGTAATTTCAGTTGTTAACCATTTATATATAATAAAAATCATTAATTTATAGTCGTTTAACTTTGTTACTTAGTGATGAAGAAACCTAAAATTTGGTGATGGAGAAGAAAATTATTGAATTTATTTACATATAATATACCATATTACAATGTGAATATGCCAAATACCAATAATATTGATCTTGATTATGTAATTTCACTTGTTACCCATTTATATATAATATGAATCATTCATTTATAGTTTTTTCACTTTGTTGCTTAGTGATGAAGAAACCTAAAATTTGGTGATGGAGAAGAAAAATATTAAAAAAATTTACATATAATATGCCATAAATTAATGTGAATATGACGAATACAAATAAAATTGAGTTTTATTATGTAATTTCACTTATTAACCATTTATATATAATATGAATCATTAATTTATAGTACTTTAACTTTGCTACTTAAGGATGAGGAAACCTAAAATTTGGTGTTGGAGAAGAAAATTATTGAATTTATTTACATATTTTATACCATAATACAATGTGAATATGCCGTATACGAATAATATTGATCTTGATTATGAAATTTAAGTTGTTACCCATTTATATATAATATGAATCATTCATTTATATTTTTTTCACTTTGTTGCTTAGTGATGAAGAAACCTAAAATTTGGTGATGGAGAAGAAAATATTAATATTTTTTACATATAATATACCATAATACATTGTGAATATGATAAATACAATTATAATTGAGCTTTATTACGTAATTTCACTTATTAACTGTCTATATATAATATGAATCATTAATTTATAATCCTTTAAATCTGTTACTTAGTGATGAAGAAACCTAAAATTTGGTGATGGAGAAGAAAATTATAGAATTTATTTATATATAGTATACCATAATACAATGTGAATATGCCGAATAAGAATAATGTTGAAGTTGATTATTTAAATTAACTTGTTACCTATTTATATATAATATGAATCATTCATTTATAATTTTTTTAACTTTGTTGCTTAGTAAAGAAGAAACCTAAAATTTGGTGATGGAGAAAAAAAATATTAAATTCTTTTTAACATATAATATACCATAATATAATGTTAATATAAGGAATACAAATAATATTGAGCTTTATTATGTAATTTCAGTTGTTAACCATTTATATATAATATGAATCATTAATTTATAGTCGTTTAACTTTGTTACTTAGTGATGAAGAAACCTAAAATTTGGTGATGGAGAAGAAAATTATTGAATTTATTTACATATAATATACCATATTACATTGTGAATATGCCAAATACCAATAATATTGATCTTGATTATGTAATTTCAGTTGTTACCCATTTATATATAATATGAATCATTCATTTATAGTTTTTTCACTTTGTTGCTTAGTGATGAAGAAACCTAAAATTTGGTGATGGAGAAGAAAAATATTAAAAATTTTACATATAATATGCCATAAATTAATGTGAATATGACGAATACAAATAAAATTGAGTTTTATTATGTAATTTCACTTATTAACCATTTATATATAATATGAATCATTAATTTATAGTACTTTAACTTTGCTACTTAAGGATGAGGAAACCTAAAATTTGGTGTTGGAGAAGAAAATTATTGAATTTATTTACATATTTTATACCATAATACAATGTGAATATGCCGAATATGAATAATATTGATCTTGATTATTAAATTTAAGTTGTTACCCATTTATATATAATATGAATCATTCATTTATATTTTTTTCACTTTGTTGCTTAGTGATGAAGAAACCTAAAATTTGGTGATGGAGAAGAAAATATTAATATTTTTTACATATAATATACCATAATACATTGTGAATATGATAAATACAATTATAATTGAGCTTTATAGGTAATTTCACTTATTAACCGTCTATATATAATATGAATCATTAATTTATAATCCTTTAAATATGTTACTTAGTGATGAAGAAACCTAAAATTTGGTGATGGAGAAGAAAATTATAGAATTTATTTATATATAGTATACCATAATACAATGTGAATATGCCGAATAGATATAATGGTAATGTTGATTATTTAAATTCACTTGTTACCTATTTATATATAATATGAATCATTCATTTATAATTTTTTTTACTTTGTTGCTTAGTAAGGAAGAAACCTAAAATCTGGTGATGGAGAAAAAAATATTAAATTCTTTTTAAATTATAATATACCATAATATAATGTGAATATAAGGAATATAAATAATATTGAGCTTTATTATTTAATTTCAGTTGTTAACCATTTATATATAATAAAAATCATTCATTTATAGTCGTTTAACTTTGTTACTTAGTGATGAAGAAACCTAAAATTTGGTGATGGAGAAGAAAATTATTGAATTTATTTACATATAATATACCATATTACAATGTGAATATGCCAAATACCAATAATATTGATCTTGATTATGTAATTTCACTTGTTACCCATTTATATATAATATGAATCATTCATTTATAGTTTTTTCACTTTGTTGCTTAGTGATGAAGAAACCTAAAATTTGGTGATGGAGAAGAAAAATATTAAAAAAAATTTACATATAATATGCCATAAATTAATGTGAATATGACGAATACAAATAAAATTGAGTTTTATTATGTAATTTCACTTATTAACCATTTATATATAATATGAATCATTAATTTATAATACTTTAACTTTGCTACTAAGGATGAGGAAACCTAAAATTTGGTGTTGGAGAAGAAAATTATTGAATTTATTTACATATTTTATACCATAATACAATGTGAATATGCCGAATACGAATAATATTGATCTTGATTATGTAATTTAAGTTGTTACCCATTTATATATAATATGAATCATTCATTTATATTTTTTTCACTTTGTTGCTTAGTGATGAAGAAACCTAAAATTTGTGATGGAGAAGAAAATATTAATATTTTTTACATATAATATACCATAATAAATTGTGAATATGATAAATACAATTATAATTGAGCTTTATTACGTAATTTCACTTATTAACCGTCTATATATAATATGAATCATTAATTTATATCCTTTAAATCTGTTACTTAGTGATGAAGAAACCTAAAATTTGGTGATGGAGAAGAAAATTATAGAATTTATTTATATATAGTATACCATAATACAATGTGAATATGCCGAATAAGATAATGTTGATGTTGATTATTGAAAATTAACTTGTTACCTATTTATATATAATATGAATCATTCATTTATAATTTTTTTAACTTTGTTGCTTAGTAAAGAAGAAACCTAAAATTTGGTGATGGAGAAAAAAAATATTAAATTCTTTTTAACATATAATATACCATAATATAATGTTAATATAAGGAATACAAATAATATTGAGCTTTATTATGTAATTTCAGTTGTTAACCATTTATATATAATAAAAATCATTAATTTATAGTCGTTTAACTTTGTTACTTAGTGATGAAGAAACCTAAAATTTGGTGATGGAGAAGAAAATTATTGAATTTATTTACATATAATATACCATATTACAATGTGAATATGCCAAATACCAATAATATTGATCTTGATTATGTAATTTCACTTGTTACCCATTTATATATAATATGAATCATTCATTTATAGTTTTTTCACTTTGTTGCTTAGTGATGAAGAAACCTAAAATTTGGTGATGGAGAAGAAAAATATTAAAATTTTTTTACATATAATATACCATAATTAATGTGAATATGACGAATACAAATAAATTGAGTTTTATTATGTAATTTCACTTATTAACCATTTATATATAATATGAATCATTAATTTATAGTACTTTAACTTTGCTACTTAAGGATGAGGAAACCTAAAATTTGGTGTTGGAGAAGAAAATTATTGAATTTATTTACATATTTTATACCATAATACAATGTGAATATGCCGAATACGAATAATATTGATCTTGATTATGAAATTTAAGTTGTTACCCATTTATATATAATATGAATCATTCATTTATATTTTTTTCACTTTGTTGCTTAGTGATGAAGAAACCTAAAATTTGGTGATGGAGAAGAAAATATTAATATTTTTACATATAATATACCATAATACATTGTGAATATGATAAATACAATTATAATTGAGCTTTATTACGTAATTTCACTTATTAACCGTCTATATATAATATGAATCATTAATTTATAATCCTTTAAATCTGTTACTTAGTGATGAAGAAACCTAAAATTTGGTGATGGAGAAGAAAATTATAGAATTTATTTATATATAGTATACCATAATACAATGTGAATATGCCGAATAAGAATAATGTTGATGTTGATTATTTAAATTAACTTGTTACCTATTTATATATAATATGAATCATTCATTTATAATTTTTTTAACTTTGTTGCTTAGTAAAGAAGAAACCTAAAATTTGGTGATGGAGAAAAAAAATATTAAATTCTTTTTAACATATAATATACCATAATATAATGTTAATATAAGGAATACAAATAATATTGAGCTTTATTATGTAATTTCAGTTGTTAACCATTTATATATAATATGAATCATTAATTTATAGTCGTTTAACTTTGTTACTTAGTGATGAAGAAACCTAAAATTTGGTGATGGAGAAGAAAATTATTGAATTTATTTACATATAATATACCATATTACATTGTGAATATGCCAAATACCAATAATATTGATCTTGATTATGTAATTTCACTTGTTACCCATTTATATATAATATGAATCATTCATTTATAGTTTTTTCACTTTGTTGCTTAGTGATGAAGAAACCTAAAATTTGGTGATGGAGAAGAAAAATATTAAAATTTTTTTACATATAATATACCATAAATTAATGTGAATATGACGAATACAAATAAAATTGAGTTTTATTATGTAATTTCACTTATTAACCATTTATATATAATATGAATCATTAATTTATAGTACTTTAACTTTGCTACTTAAGGATGAGGAAACCTAAAATTTGGTGTTGGAGAAGAAAATTATTGAATTTATTTACATATTTTATACCATAATACAATGTGAATATGCCGAATACGAATAATATTGATCTTGATTATGTAATTTAAGTTGTTACCCATTTATATATAATATGAATCATTCATTTATATTTTTTTCACTTTGTTGCTTAGTGATGAAGAAACCTAAAATTTGGTGATGGAGAAGAAAATATTAATATTTTTTACATATAATATACCATAATACATTGTGAATATGATAAATACAATTATAATTGAGCTTTATTACGTAATTTCACTTATTAAACGTCTATATATAATATGAATCATTAATTTATAATCCTTTAAATCTGTTACTTAGTGATGAAGAAACCTAAAATTTGGTGATGGAGAAGAAAATTATAGAATTTATTTATATATAGTATACCATAATACAATGTGAATATGCCGAATAAGATTAATGTTGATGTTGATTATTGAAAATTAACTTGTTACCTATTTATATATAATATGAATCATTCATTTATAATTTTTTTAACTTTGTTGCTTAGTAAAGAAGAAACCTAAAATTTGGTGATGGAGAAAAAAAATATTAAATTCTTTTTAACATATAATATACCATAATATAATGTTAATATAAGGAATACAAATAATATTGAGCTTTATTATGTAATTTCAGTTGTTAACCATTTATATATAATATGAATCATTAATTTATAGTCGTTTAACTTTGTTACTTAGTGATGAAGAAACCTAAAATTTGGTGATGGAGAAGAAAATTATTGAATTTATTTACATATAATATACCATATTACAATGTGAATATGCCAAATACCAATAATATTGATCTTGATTATGTAATTTCACTTGTTACCCATTTATATATAATATGAATCATTCATTTATAGTTTTTTCACTTTGTTGCTTAGTGATGAAGAAACCTAAAATTTGGTGATGGAGAAGAAAAATATTAAAATTTTTTTACATATAATATGCCATAAATTAATGTGAATATGACGAATACAAATAAAATTGAGTTTTATTATGTAATTTCACTTATTAACCATTTATATATAATATGAATCATTAATTTATAGTACTTTAACTTTGCTACTTAAGGATGAGGAAACCTAAAATTTGGTGTTGGAGAAGAAAATTATTGAATTTATTTACATATTTTATACCATAATACAATGTGAATATGCCGAATACGAATAATATTGATCTTGATTATGAAATTTAAGTTGTTACCCATTTATATATAATATGAATCATTCATTTATATTTTTTTCACTTTGTTGCTTAGTGATGAAGAAACCTAAAATTTGGTGATGGAGAAGAAAATATTAATATTTTTTACATATAATATACCATAATACATTGTGAATATGATAAATACAATTATAATTGAGCTTTATTACGTAATTTCACTTATTAACTGTCTATATATAATATGAATCATTAATTTATAATCCTTTAAATCTGTTACTTAGTGATGAAGAAACCTAAAATTTGGTGATGGAGAAGAAAATTATAGAATTTATTTATATATAGTATACCATAATACAATGTGAATATGCCGAATAAGAATAATGTTGAAGTTGATTATTTAAATTAACTTGTTACCTATTTATATATAATATGAATCATTCATTTATAATTTTTTTAACTTTGTTGCTTAGTAAAGAAGAAACCTAAAATTTGGTGATGGAGAAAAAAATATTAAATTCTTTTTAACATATAATATACCATAATATAATGTTAATATAAGGAATACAAATAATATTGAGCTTTATTATGTAATTTCAGTTGTTAACCATTTATATATAATATGAATCATTAATTTATAGTCGTTTAACTTTGTTACTTAGTGATGAAGAAACCTAAAATTTGGTGATGGAGAAGAAAATTATTGAATTTATTTACATATAATATACCATATTACATTGTGAATATGCCAAATACCAATAATATTGATCTTGATTATGTAATTTCACTTGTTACCCATTTATATATAATATGAATCATTCATTTATAGTTTTTTCACTTTGTTGCTTAGTGATGAAGAAACCTAAAATTTGGTGATGGAGAAGAAAAATATTAAAAAAATTTTACATATAATATGCCATAAATTAATGTGAATATGACGAATACAAATAAAATTGAGTTTTATTATGTAATTTCACTTATTAACCATTTATATATAATATGAATCATTAATTTATAGTACTTTAACTTTGCTACTTAAGGATGAGGAAACCTAAAATTTGGTGTTGGAGAAGAAAATTATTGAATTTATTTACATATTTTATACCGTAATACAATGTGAATATGCCGAATATGAATAATATTGATCTTGATTATTAAATTTAAGTTGTTACCCATTTATATATAATATGAATCATTCATTTATATTTTTTCACTTTGTTGCTTAGTGATGAAGAAACCTAAAATTTGGTGATGGAGAAGAAAATATTAATATTTTTTACATATAATATACCATAATACATTGTGAATATGATAAATACAATTATAATTGAGCTTTATTAGGTAATTTCACTTATTAACCGTCTATATATAATATGAATCATTAATTTATAATCCTTTAAATTTGTTACTTAGTGATGAAGAAACCTAAAATTTGGTGATGGAGAAGAAAATTATAGAATTTATTTATATATAGTATACCATAATACAATGTGAATATGCCGAATAGATATAATGGTAATGTTGATTATTTAAATTCACTTGTTACCTATTTATATATAATATGAATCATTCATTAATAATTTTTTAACTTTGTTGCTTAGTAAAGAAGAAACCTAAAATTTGGTGATGGAAGAAAAAAAATATTAAATTCTTTTTAAATATAATATACCATAATATAATGTGAATATAAGGAATACAAATAATATTGAGCTTTATTATGTAATTTCAGTTGTTAACCATTTATATATAATATGAATCATTAATTTATAGTCGTTTAACTTTGTTACTTAGTGATGAAGAAACCTAAAATTTGGTGATGGAGAAGAAAATTATTGAATTTATTTACATATAATATACCATATTACAATGTGAATATGCCAAATACCAATAATATTGATCTTGATTATGTAATTTCACTTGTTACCCATTTATATATAATATGAATCATTCATTTATAGTTTTTTCACTTTGTTGCTTAGTGATGAAGAAACCTAAAATTTGGTGATGGAGAAGAAAAATATTAAAAAAAATTTACATATAATATGCCATAAATTAATGTGAATATGACGAATACAAATAAAATTGAGTTTTATTATGTAATTTCACTTATTAACCATTTATATATAATATGAATCATTAATTTATAATACTTTAACTTTGCTACTAAGGATGAGGAAACCTAAAATTTGGTGTTGGAGAAGAAAATTATTGAATTTATTTACATATTTATACCATAATACAATGTGAATATGCCGAATACGAATAATATTGATCTTGATTATGTAATTTAAGTTGTTACCCATTTATATATAATATGAATCATTCATTTATATTTTTTTCACTTTGTTGCTTAGTGATGAAGAAACCTAAAATTTTGTGATGGAGAAGAAAATGTTAATATTTTTTACATATAATATACCATAATAAATGTGAATATGATAAATACAATTATAATTGAGCTTTATTACGTAATTTCACTTATTAAACGTCTATATATAATATGAATAATTAATTTATAATCCTTTAAATCTGTTACTTAGTGATGAAGAAACCTAAAATTTGGTGATGGAGAAGAAAATTATAGAATTTATTTATATATAGTATACCATAATACAATGTGAATATGCCGAATAAGAATAATGTTGATGTTGATTATTTAAATTAACTTGTTACCTATTTATATATAATATGAATCATTCATTTATAATTTTTTAACTTTGTTGCTTAGTAAAGAAGAAACCTAAAATCTGGTGATGGAGAAAAAAATATTAAATTCTTTTTAACATATAATATACCATAATATAATGTTAATATAAGGAATACAAATAATATTGAGCTTTATTATGTAATTTCAGTTGTTAACCATTTATATATAATAAAAATCATTCATTTATAGTCGTTTAACTTTGTTACTTAGTGATGAAGAAACCTAAAATTTGGTGATGGAGAAGGAAATATTAATATTTTTTAGAAATAATATACCATAATACATTGTGAATATGATAAATACAATTATAATTGAGCTTTATTACGTAATTTCACTTATTAACCGTCTATATATAATATGAATCATTAATTTATATCCTTTAAATCTGTTACTTAGTGATGAAGAAACCTAAAAGTTGGTGATGGAGAAGAAAATTATAGAATTTATTTATATATAGTATACCATAATACAATGTGAATATGCCGAATAAGATTAATGTTGATGTTGATTATTGAAAATTAACTTGTTACCTATTTATATATAATATGAATCATTCATTTATAATTTTTTTAACTTTGTTGCTTAGTAAAGAAGAAACCTAAAATTTGGTGATGGAGAAAAAAAATATTAAATTCTTTTTAACATATAATATACCATAATATAATGTTAATATAAGGAATACAAATAATATTGAGATTTATTATGTAATTTCAGTTGTTAACCATTTATATATAATAAAAATCATTAATTTATAGTCGTTTAACTTTGTTACTTAGTGATGAAGAAACCTAAAATTTGGTGATGGAGAAGAAAATTATTGAATTTATTTACATATAATATACCATATTACAATGTGAATATGCCAAATACCAATAATATTGATCTTGATTATGTAATTTCACTTGTTACCCATTTATATATAATATGAATCATTCATTTATAGTTTTTTCACTTTGTTGCTTAGTGATGAAGAAACCTAAAATTTGGTGATGGAGAAGAAAAATATTAAAAAAATTTACATATAATATGCCATAAATTAATGTGAATATGACGAATACAAATAAAATTGAGTTTTATTATGTAATTTCACTTATTAACCATTTATATATAATATGAATCATTAATTTATAGTACTTTAACTTTGCTACTTAAGGATGAGGAAACCTAAAATTTGGTGTTGGAGAAGAAAATTATTGAATTTATTTACATATTTTATACCATAATACAATGTGAATATGCCGTATACGAATAATATTGATCTTGATTATGAAATTTAAGTTGTTACCCATTTATATATAATATGAATCATTCATTTATATTTTTTTCACTTTGTTGCTTAGTGATGAAGAAACCTAAAATTTGGTGATGGAGAAGAAAATATTAATATTTTTTACATATAATATACCATAATACATTGTGAATATGATAAATACAATTATAATTGAGCTTTATAACGTAATTTCACTTATTAACCGTCTATATATAATATGAATCATTAATTTATAATCCTTTAAATTTGTTACTTAGTGATGAAGAAACCTAAAATTTGGTGATGGAGAAGAAAATTATAGAATTTATTTATATATAGTATACCATAATACAATGTGAATATGCCGAATAGATATAATGGTAATGTTGATTATTTAAATTCACTTGTTACCTATTTATATATAATATGAATCATTCATTTATAATTTTTTTTACTTTGTTGCTTAGTAAAGAAGAAACCTAAAATTTGGTGATGGAGAAAAAAAATATTAAATTCTTTTTAAATATAATATACCATAATATAATGTGAATATAAGGAATACAAATAATATTGAGCTTTATTATGTAATTTCAGTTGTTAACCATTTATATATAATATGAATCATTAATTTATAGTCGTTTAACTTTGTTACTTAGTGATGAAGAAACCTAAAATTTGGTGATGGAGAAGAAAATTATTGAATTTATTTACATATAATATACCATATTACAATGTGAATATGCCAAATACCAATAATATTGATCTTGATTATGTAATTTCACTTGTTACCCATTTATATATAATATGAATCATTCATTTATAGTTTTTTCACTTTGTTGCTTAGTGATGAAGAAACCTAAAATTTGGTGATGGAGAAGAAAAATATTAAAAAAATTTACATATAATATGCCATAAATTAATGTGAATATGACGAATACAAATAAAATTGAGTTTTATTATGTAATTTCACTTATTAACCATTTATATATAATATGAATCATTAATTTATAGTACTTTAACTTTGCTACCTAAGGATGAGGAAACCTAAAATTTGGTGTTGGAGAAGAAAATTATTGAATTTATTTACATATTTTATACCATAATACAATGTGAATATGCCGAATACGAATAATATTGATCTTGATTATGTAATTTAAGTTGTTACCCATTTATATATAATATGAATCATTCATTTATATTTTTTTCACTTTGTTGCTTAGTGATGAAGAAACCTAAAATTTTGTGATGGAGAAGAAAATGTTAATATTTTTTACATATAATATACCATAATAAATTGTGAATATGATAAATACAATTATAATTGAGCTTTATTACGTAATTTCACTTATTAAACGTCTATATATAATATGAATCATTAATTTATAATCCTTTAAATCTGTTACTTAGTGATGAAGAAACCTAAAATTTGGTGATGGAGAAGAAAATTATAGAATTTATTTATATATAGTATACCATAATACAATGTGAATATGCCGAATAAGAATAATGTTGATGTTGATTATTTAAATTAACTTGTTACCTATTTATATATAATATGAATCATTCATTTATAATTTTTTTAACTTTGTTGCTTAGTAAAGAAGAAACCTAAAATCTGGTGATGGAGAAAAAAAATATTAAATTCTTTTTAACATATAATATACCATAATATAATGTTAATATAAGGAATACAAATAATATTGAGCTTTATTATGTAATTTCAGTTGTTAACCATTTATATATAATAAAAATCATTCATTTATAGTCGTTTAACTTTGTTACTTAGTGATGAAGAAACCTAAAATTTGGTGATGGAGAAGGAAATATTAATATTTTTTAGAAATAATATACCATAATACATTGTGAATATGATAAATACAATTATAATTGAGCTTTATTACGTAATTTCACTTATTAACCGTCTATATATAATATGAATCATTAATTTATATCCTTTAAATCTGTTACTTAGTGATGAAGAAACCTAAAAGTTGGTGATGGAGAAGAAAATTATAGAATTTATTTATATATAGTATACCATAATACAATGTGAATATGCCGAATAAGATTAATGTTGATGTTGATTATTGAAAATTAACTTGTTACCTATTTATATATAATATGAATCATTCATTTATAATTTTTTTAACTTTGTTGCTTAGTAAAGAAGAAACCTAAAATTTGGTGATGGAGAAAAAAAATATTAAATTCTTTTTAACATATAATATACCATAATATAATGTTAATATAAGGAATACAAATAATATTGAGATTTATTATGTAATTTCAGTTGTTAACCATTTATATATAATAAAAATCATTAATTTATAGTCGTTTAACTTTGTTACTTAGTGATGAAGAAACCTAAAATTTGGTGATGGAGAAGAAAATTATTGAATTTATTTACATATAATATACCATATTACAATGTGAATATGCCAAATACCAATAATATTGATCTTGATTATGTAATTTCACTTGTTACCCATTTATATATAATATGAATCATTCATTTATAGTTTTTTCACTTTGTTGCTTAGTGATGAAGAAACCTAAAATTTGGTGATGGAGAAGAAAAATATTAAAAAAAATTTACATATAATATGCCATAAATTAATGTGAATATGACGAATACAAATAAAATTGAGTTTTATTATGTAATTTCACTTATTAACCATTTATATATAATATGAATCATTAATTTATAGTACTTTAACTTTGCTACTTAAGGATGAGGAAACCTAAAATTTGGTGTTGGAGAAGAAAATTATTGAATTTATTTACATATTTTATACCATAATACAATGTGAATATGCCGTATACGAATAATATTGATCTTGATTATGAAATTTAAGTTGTTACCCATTTATATATAATATGAATCATTCATTTATATTTTTTTCACTTTGTTGCTTAGTGATGAAGAAACCTAAAATTTGGTGATGGAGAAGAAAATATTAATATTTTTTACATATAATATACCATAATACATTGTGAATATGATAAATACAATTATAATTGAGCTTTATTACGTAATTTCACTTATTAACTGTCTATATATAATATGAATCATTAATTTATAATCCTTTAAATCTGTTACTTAGTGATGAAGAAACCTAAAATTTGGTGATGGAGAAGAAAATTATAGAATTTATTTATATATAGTATACCATAATACAATGTGAATATGCCGAATAAGAATAATGTTGAAGTTGATTATTTAAATTACTTGTTACCTATTTATATATAATATGAATCATTCATTTATAATTTTTTTAACTTTGTTGCTTAGTAAAGAAGAAACCTAAAATTTGGTGATGGAGAAAAAAAATATTAAATTCTTTTTAACATATAATATACCATAATATAATGTTAATATAAGGAATACAAATAATATTGAGCTTTATTATGTAATTTCAGTTGTTAACCATTTATATATAATATGAATCATTAATTTATAGTCGTTTAACTTTGTTACTTAGTGATGAAGAAACCTAAAATTTGGTGATGGAGAAGAAAATTATTGAATTTATTTACATATAATATACCATATTACAATGTGAATATGCCAAATACCAATAATATTGATCTTGATTATGTAATTTCAGTTGTTACCCATTTATATATAATATGAATCATTCATTTATAGTTTTTTCACTTTGTTGCTTAGTGATGAAGAAACCTAAAATTTGGTGATGGAGAAGAAAAATATTAAAAAAAATTTACATATAATATGCCATAAATTAATGTGAATATGACGAATACAAATAAAATTGAGTTTTATTATGTAATTTCACTTATTAACCATTTATATATAATATGAATCATTAATTTATAGTACTTTAACTTTGCTACTAAGGATGAGGAAACCTAAAATTTGGTGTTGGAGAAGAAAATTATTGAATTTATTTACATATTTTATACCATAATACAATGTGAATATGCCGAATACGAATAATATTGATCTTGATTATGTAATTTAAGTTGTTACCCATTTATATATAATATGAATCATTCATTTATATTTTTTTCACTTTGTTGCTTAGTGATGAAGAAACCTAAAATTTGGTGATGGAGAAGAAAATATTAATATTTTTTACATATAATATACCATAATAAATTGTGAATATGATAAATACAATTATAATTGAGCTTTATTACGTAATTTCACTTATTAACGTCTATATATAATATGAATCATTAATTTATAATCCTTTAAATCTGTTACTTAGTGATGAAGAAACCTAAAATTTGGTGATGGAGAAGAAAATTATAGAATTTATTTATATATAGTATACCATAATACAATGTGAATATGCCGAATAAGAATAATGTTGATGTTGATTATTTAAATTAACTTGTTACCTATTTATATATAATATGAATCATTCATTTATAATTTTTTTAACTTTGTTGCTTAGTAAAGAAGAAACCTAAAATTTGGTGATGGAGAAAAAAAATATTAAATTCTTTTTAACATATAATATACCATAATATAATGTTAATATAAGGAATACAAATAATATTGAGCTTTATTATGTAATTTCAGTTGTTAACCATTTATATATAATAAAATCATTCATTTATAGTCGTTTAACTTTGTTACTTAGTGATGAAGAAACCTAAAATTTGGTGATGGAGAAGAAAATATTAATATTTTTTAGAAATAATATACCATAATACATTGTGAATATGATAAATACAATTTTAATTGAGCTTTATTACGTAATTTCACTTATTAACCGTCTATATATAATATGAATCATTAATTTATATTCCTTAAATCTGTTACTTAGTGATGAAGAAACCTAAAATTGGTGATGGAGAAGAAAATTATAGAATTTATTTATATATAGTATACCATAATACAATGTGAATATGCCGAATAAGATTAATGTTGATGTTGATTATTGAAAATTAACTTGTTACCTATTTATATATAATATGAATCATTCATTTATAATTTTTTTAACTTTGTTGCTTAGTAAAGAAGAAACCTAAAATTTGGTGATGGAGAAAAAAAATATTAAATTCTTTTTAACATATAATATACCATAATATAATGTTAATATAAGGAATACAAATAATATTGAGATTTATTATGTAATTTCAGTTGTTAACCATTTATATATAATAAAAATCATTAATTTATAGTCGTTTAACTTTGTTACTTAGTGATGAAGAAACCTAAAATTTGGTGATGGAGAAGAAAATTATTGAATTTATTTACATATAATATACCATATTACAATGTGAATATGCCAAATACCAATAATATTGATCTTGATTATGTAATTTCACTTGTTACCCATTTATATATAATATGAATCATTCATTTATAGTTTTTTCACTTTGTTGCTTAGTGATGAAGAAACCTAAAATTTGGTGATGGAGAAGAAAATATTAAAAAAATTTACATATAATATGCCATAAATTAATGTGAATATGACGAATACAAATAAAATTGAGTTTTATTATGTAATTTCACTTATTAACCATTTATATATAATATGAATCATTAATTTATAGTACTTTAACTTTGCTACTTAAGGATGAGGAAACCTAAAATTTGGTGTTGGAGAAGAAAATTATTGAATTTATTTACATATTTTATACCATAATACAATGTGAATATGCCGAATACGAATAATATTGATCTTGATTATGAAATTTAAGTTGTTACCCATTTATATATAATATGAATCATTCATTTATATTTTTTTCACTTTGTTGCTTAGTGATGAAGAAACCTAAAATTTGGTGATGGAGAAGAAAATATTAATATTTTTTACATATAATATACCATAATACATTGTGAATATGATAAATACAATTATAATTGAGCTTTATTACGTAATTTCACTTATTAACTGTCTATATATAATATGAATCATTAATTTATAATCCTTTAAATCTGTTACTTAGTGATGAAGAAACCTAAAATTTGGTGATGGAGAAGAAAATTATAGAATTTATTTATATATAGTATACCATAATACAATGTGAATATGCCGAATAAGAATAATGTTGAAGTTGATTATTTAAATTAACTTGTTACCTATTTATATATAATATGAATCATTCATTTATAATTTTTTTAACTTTGTTGCTTAGTAAAGAAGAAACCTAAAATTTGGTGATGGAGAAAAAAAATATTAAATTCTTTTTAACATATAATATACCATAATATAATGTTAATATAAGGAATACAAATAATATTGAGCTTTATTATGTAATTTCAGTTGTTAACCATTTATATATAATAAAAATCATTAATTTATAGTCGTTTAACTTTGTTACTTAGTGATGAAGAAACCTAAAATTTGGTGATGGAGAAGAAAATATTGAATTTTTTACATATAATATACCATAATACATTGTGAATATGATAAATACAATAATATTGAGCTTTATTACGTAATTTCACTTATTACCCATCTATATATAATATGAATCATTCATTTATATTTTTTAAATCTGTTACTTAGTGATGAAGAAACCTAAAATTTGGTGATGGAGAAGAAAATTATTAAAATTTATTTTACATATAGTATACCATAATACAATGTGAATATGACGAATAAAATAAAATTGATGTTGATTATGAAATTTAACTTGTTACCTATTTATATATAATATGAATCATTAATTTATAATTTTTTTAACTTTGTTGCTTAGTATGAAGAAACCTAAAATTTGGTGATGGAGAAAAAAATTATTAAATTTTTTTACATATTTTATACCATAATATAATGTGAATATGCCGAATACAATAATATTGAGTCTTATTATGTAATTTCAGTTGTTACCCATTTATATATAATAAGAATCATTAATTTATAGTCGTTTAACTTTGTTACTTAGTGATGAAGAAACCTAAAATTTGGTGATGGAGAAGAAAATTATTGAATTTTTTACATATAATATACCATAATACATGTGAATATGCCAAATACAATAATATTGATCTTGATTATGTAATTTCACTTGTTACCCATTTATATATAATATGAATCATTCATTTATAATTTTTCACTCTGTTACTTAGTGATGAAGAAACCTAAAATTTGGTGATGGAGAAGAAAATATAGAATTTATTTACATATAGTATACCATAATACAATGTGAATATGCCGAATAAGATAATGTTGATGTTGATTATTTAAATTAACTTGTTACCTATTTATATATAATATGAATCATTCATTTATAATTTTTTTAACTTTGTTGCTTAGTAAAGAAGAAACCTAAAATTTGGTGATGGAGAAAAAAAATATTAATTTATTTAACATATAATATACCATAATACAATGTTAATATAAGGAATACAAATAATATTGAGCTTGATTATGTAATTTCAGTTGTTAACCATTTATATATAATAAAAATCATTCATTTATAGTCGTTTAACTTTGTTACTTAGTGATGAAGAAACCTAAAATTTGGTGATGGAGAAGAAAATATTAATATTTTTTACATATAATATACCATAATACATTGTGAATATGATAAATACAATTATAATTGAGCTTTATTACGTAATTTCACTTATTAACCGTCTATATATAATATGAATCATTAATTTATAATCCTTTAAATCTGTTACTTAGTGATGAAGAAACCTAAAATTTGGTGATGGAGAAGAAAATTATAGAATTTATTTATATATAGTATACCATAATACAATGTGAATATGCCGAATAAGATAATGTTGATGTTGATTATTTAAATTAACTTGTTACCTATTTATATATAATATGAATCATTCATTTATAATTTTTTTAACTTTGTTGCTTAGTAAAGAAGAAACCTAAAATTTGGTGATGGAGAAAAAAATATTAAATTCTTTTTAACATATAATATACCATAATATAATGTTAATATAAGGAATACAAATAATATTGAGCTTTATTATGTAATTTCAGTTGTTAACCATTTATATAATAAAAATCATTAATTTATAGTCGTTTAACTTTGTTACTTAGTGATGAAGAAACCTAAAATTTGGTGATGGAGAAGAAAATTATTGAATTTATTTACATATAATATACCATATTACAATGTGAATATGCCAAATACCAATAATATTGATCTTGATTATGTAATTTCACTTGTTACCCATTTATATATAATATGAATCATTCATTTATAGTTTTTTCACTTTGTTGCTTAGTGATGAAGAAACCTAAAATTTGGTGATGGAGAAGAAAAATATTAAAAAATTTACATATAATATGCCATAAATTAATGTGAATATGACGAATACAAATAAAATTGAGTTTTATTATGTAATTTCACTAATTAACCATTTATATATAATATGAATCATTAATTTATAGTACTTTAACTTTGCTACTTAAGGATGAAGAAAATTAAAATTTGGTGTTGGAGAAGAAAATTATTGAATTTATTTACATATTTTATACCATAATACAATGTGAATATGCCGAATACGAATAATATTGATCTTGATTATGAAATTTAAGTTGTTACCCATTTATATATAATATGAATCATTCATTTATATTTTTTTCACTTTGTTGCTTAGTGATGAAGAAACCTAAAATTTGGTGATGGAGAAGAAAATGTTAATATTTTTTACATATAATATACCATAATAAATTGTGAATATGATAAATACAATTATAATTGAGCTTTATTACGTAATTTCACTTATTAAACGTCTATATATAATATGAATCATTAATTTATAATCCTTTAAATCTGTTACTTAGTGATGAAGAAACCTAAAATTTGGTGATGGAGAAGAAAATTATAGAATTTATTTATATATAGTATACCATAATACAATGTGAATATGCCGAATAAGAATAATGTTGATGTTGATTATTTAAATTAACTTGTTACCTATTTATATATAATATGAATCATTCATTTATAATTTTTTTAACTTTGTTGCTTAGTAAAGAAGAAACCTAAAATCTGGTGATGGAGAAAAAATATATTAAATTCTTTTTAACATATAATATACCATAATATAATGTTAATATAAGGAATACAAATAATATTGAGCTTTATTATGTAATTTCAGTTGTTAACCATTTATATATAATAAAAATCATTCATTTATAGTCGTTTAACTTTGTTACTTAGTGATGAAGAAACCTAAAATTTGGTGATGGAGAAGAAAATATTAATATTTTTTACAAATAATATACCATAATACATTGTGAATATGATAAATACAATTATAATTGAGCTTTATTACGTAATTTCACTTATTAAACGTCTATATATAATATGAATCATTAATTTATAATCCTTTAAATCTGTTACTTAGTGATGAAGAAACCTAAAATTTGGTGATGGAGAAGAAAATTATAGAATTTATTTATATATAGTATACCATAATACAATGTGAATATGCCGAATAAGATTAATGTTGATGTTGATTATTGAAAATTAACTTGTTACCTATTTATATATAATATGAATCATTCATTTATAATTTTTTAACTTTGTTGCTTAGTAAAGAAGAAACCTAAAATTTGGTGATGGAGAAAAAATATTAAATTCTTTTTAACATATAATATACCATAATATAATGTTAATATAAGGAATACAAATAATATTGAGATTTATTATGTAATTTCAGTTGTTAACCATTTATATATAATAAAAATCATTAATTTATAGTCGTTTAACTTTGTTACTTAGTGATGAAGAAACCTAAAATTTGGTGATGGAGAAGAAAATTATTGAATTTATTTACATATAATATACCATATTACAATGTGAATATGCCAAATACCAATAATATTGATCTTGATTATGTAATTTCACTTGTTACCCATTTATATATAATATGAATCATTCATTTATAGTTTTTTCACTTTGTTGCTTAGTGATGAAGAAACCTAAAATTTGGTGATGGAGAAGAAAAATATTAAAATTTTTTTACATATAATATGCCATAAATTAATGTGAATATGACGAATACAAATAAAATTGAGTTTTATTATGTAATTTCACTAATTAACCATTTATATATAATATGAATCATTAATTTATAGTACTTTAACTTTGCTACTTAAGGATGAAGAAACCTAAAATTTGGTGTTGGAGAAGAAAATTATTGAATTTATTTACATATTTTATACCATAATACAATGTGAATATGCCGAATACGAATAATATTGATCTTGATTATGAATTTAAGTTGTTACCCATTTATATATAATATGAATCATTCATTTATATTTTTTCACTTTGTTGCTTAGTGATGAAGAAACCTAAAATTTGGTGATGGAGAAGAAATATTAATATTTTTTACATATAATATACCATAATACATTGTGAATATGATAAATACAATTATAATTGAGCTTTATTACGTAATTTCACTTATTAACCGTCTATATATAATATGAATCATTAATTTATAATCCTTTAAATCTGTTACTTAGTGATGAAGAAACCTAAAATTTGGTGATGGAGAAGAAAATTATTGAATTTATTTACATATAATATACCATAATACAATGTGAATATGCCGAATAAGAATAATGTTGAAGTTGATTATTTAAATCAACTTGTTACCTATTTATATATAATATGAATCATTCATTTATAGTTTGTTTAACTTTGTTGCTTAGTAAAGAAGAAACCTAAAATTTGGTGATGGAGAAAAAAAATATTAAATTCTTTTTAACATATAATATACCATAATATAATGTTAATATAAGGAATACAAATAATATTGAGCTTTATTATGTAATTTCAGTTGTTAACCATTTATATATATATGAATCATTAATTTATAGTCGTTTAACTTTGTTACTTAGTGATGAAGAAACCTAAAATTGGTGATGGAGAAGAAAATTATTGAATTTATTTACATATAATATACCATATTACATTGTGAATATGCCAAATACCAATAATATTGATCTTGATTATGTAATTTCACTTGTTACCCATTTATATATAATATGAATCATTCATTTATAGTTTTTTCACTTTGTTGCTTAGTGATGAAGAAACCTAAAATTTGGTGATGGAGAAGAAAAATATTAAAAAAATTTACATATAATATGCCATAAATTAATGTGAATATGACGAATACAAATAAAATTGAGTTTTATTATGTAATTTCACTTATTAACCATTATATATAATATGAATCATTAATTTATAGTACTTTAACTTTGCTACTTAAGGATGAGGAAACCTAAAATTTGGTGTTGGAGAAGAAAATTATTGAATTTATTTACATATTTTATACCATAATACAATGTGAATATGCCGAATACGAATAATATTGATCTTGATTATGTAATTTAAGTTGTTACCCATTTATATATAATATGAATCATTCATTTATATTTTTTTCACTTTGTTGCTTAGTGATGAAGAAACCTAAAATTTGGTGATGGAGAAGAAAATATTAATATTTTTTACATATAATATACCATAATACATTGTGAATATGATAAATACAATTATAATTGAGCTTTATTACGTAATTTCACTTATTAACGTCTATATATAATATGAATCATTAATTTATAATCCTTTAATCTGTTACTTAGTGATGAAGAAACCTAAAATTTGGTGATGGAGAAGAAAATTATAGAATTTATTTATATATAGTATACCATAATACAATGTGAATATGCCGAATAAGAATAATGTTGATGTTGATTATTTAAATTAACTTGTTACCTATTTATATATAATATGAATCATTCATTTATATTTTTTTAACTTTGTTGCTTAGTAAAGAAGAAACCTAAAATCTGGTGATGGAGAAAAAAAATATTAAATTCTTTTTAACATATAATATACCATAATATAATGTTAATATAAGGAATACAAATAATATTGAGCTTTATTATGTAATTTCAGTTGTTAACCATTTATATATAATAAAAATCATTCATTTATAGTCGTTTAATTTTGTTACTTAGTGATGAAGAAACCTAAAATTTGGTGATGGAGAAGGAAATATTAATATTTTTTAGAAATAATATACCATAATACATTGTGAATATGATAAATACAATTATAATTGAGCTTTATTACGTAATTTCACTTATTAACCGTCTATATATAATATGAATCATTAATTTATATTCCTTTAAATCTGATACTTAGTGATGAAGAAACCTAAAATTTGGTGATGGAGAAGAAAATTATAGAATTTATTTATATATAGTATACCATAATACAATGTGAATATGCCGAATAAGAATAATGTTGATGTTGATTATTTAAATTAACTTGTTACCTATTTATATATAATATGAATCATTCATTTATAATTTTTTTAACTTTGTTGCTTAGTAAAGAAGAAACCTAAAATTTGGTGATGGAGAAAAAAATATTAAATTCTTTTTAACATATAATATACCATAATATAATGTTAATATAAGGAATACAAATAATATTGAGCTTTATTATGTAATTTCAGTTGTTAACCATTTATATATAATATGAATCATTAATTTATAGTCGTTTAACTTTGTTACTTAGTGATGAAGAAACCTAAAATTTGGTGATGGAGAAGAAAATTATTGAATTTATTTACATATAATATACCATATTACAATGTGAATATGCCAAATACCAATAATATTGATCTTGATTATGTAATTTCACTTGTTACCCATTTATATATAATATGAATCATTCATTTATAGTTTTTTCACTTTGTTGCTTAGTGATGAAGAAACCTAAAATTTGGTGATGGAGAAGAAAAAATATTAAAAAAAATTTACATATAATATGCCATAAATTAATGTGAATATGACGAATACAATAAAATTGAGTTTTATTATGTAATTTCACTTATTAACCATTTATATATAATATGAATCATTAATTTATAGTACTTTAACTTTGCTACTTAAGGATGAGGAAACCTAAAATTTGGTGTTGGAGAAGAAAATTATTGAATTTATTTACATATTTTATACCATAATACAATGTGAATATGCCGAATACGAATAATATTGATCTTGATTATGAAATTTAAGTTGTTACCCATTTATATATAATATGAATCATTCATTTATATTTTTTCACTTTGTTGCTTAGTGATGAAGAAACCTAAAATTTGGTGATGGAGAAGAAAATATTAATATTTTTTACATATAATATACCATAATACATTGTGAATATGATAAATACAATTATAATTGAGCTTTATTACGTAATTTCACTTATTAACGTCTATATATAATATGAATCATTAATTTATAATCCTTTAAATCTGTTACTTAGTGATGAAGAAACCTAAAATTTGGTGATGGAGAAGAAAATTATAGAATTTATTTATATATAGTATACCATAATACAATGTGAATATGCCGAATAAGATTATGTTGATGTTGATTATTTAAATTAACTTGTTACCTATTTATATATAATATGAATCATTCATTTATAATTTTTTTAACTTTGTTGCTTAGTAAAGAAGAAACCTAAAATTGGTGATGGAGAAAAAAAATATTAAATTCTTTTTAACATATAATATACCATAATATAATGTTAATATAAGGAATACAAATAATATTGAGCTTTATTATGTAATTTCAGTTGTTAACCATTTATATATAATAAAAATCATTCATTTATAGTCGTTTAACTTTGTTACTTAGTGATGAAGAAACCTAAAATTTGGTGATGGAGAAGAAAATATTAATATTTTTTAGAAATAATATACCATAATACATTGTGAATATGATAAATACAATTTTAATTGAGCTTTATTACGTAATTTCACTTATTAACCGTCTATATATAATATGAATCATTAATTTATATTCCTTTAAATCTGTTACTTAGTGATGAAGAAACCTAAAATTTGGTGATGGAGAAGAAAATTATAGAATTTATTTATATATAGTATACCATAATACAATGTGAATATGCCGAATAAGATTAATGTTGATGTTGATTATTTAAATTAACTTGTTACCTATTTATATATAATATGAATCATTCATTTATAATTTTTTTAACTTTGTTGCTTAGTAAAGAAGAAACCTAAAATTTGGTGATGGAGAAAAAAATATTAAATTCTTTTTAACATATATATACCATAATATAATGTTAATATAAGGAATACAAATAATATTGAGATTTATTATGTAATTTCAGTTGTTAACCATTTATATATAATAAAAATCATTAATTTATAGTCGTTTAACTTTGTTACTTAGTGATGAAGAAACCTAAAATTTGGTGATGGAGAAGAAAATTATTGAATTTATTTACATATAATATACCATATTACAATGTGAATATGCCAAATACCAATAATATTGATCTTGATTATGTAATTTCACTTGTTACCCATTTATATATATATGAATCATTCATTTATAGTTTTTTCACTTTGTTGCTTAGTGATGAAGAAACCTAAAATTTGGTGATGGAGAAGAAAAATTTAAAAAAAATTACATATAATATGCCATAAATTAATGTGAATATGACGAATACAAATAAAATTGAGTTTTATTATGTAATTTCACTTATTACCATTTATATATAATATGAATCATTAATTTATAGTACTTTAACTTTGCTACTTAAGGAGGAAACCTAAAATTTGGTGTTGGAGAAGAAAATTATTGAATTTATTTACATATTTTATACCATAATACAATGTGAATATGCCGAATACGAATAATATTGATCTTGATTATGAAATTTAAGTTGTTACCCATTTATATATAATATGAATCATTCATTTATATTTTTTTTCACTTTGTTGCTTAGTGATGAAGAAACCTAAAATTTGGTGATGGAGAAGAAAATATTAATATTTTTTACATATAATATACCATAATACATTGTGAATATGATAAATACAATATAATTGAGCTTTATTACGTAATTTCACTTATTAACCGTCTATATATAATATGAATCATTAATTTATAATCCTTTAAATCTGTTACTTAGTGATGAAGAAACCTAAAATTTGGTGATGGAGAAGAAAATTATAGAATTTATTTATATATAGTATACCATAATACAATGTGAATATGCCGAATAAGAATAATGTTGAAGTTGATTATTTAAATTAACTTGTTACCTATTTATATATAATATGAATCATTCATTTATAATTTTTTTAACTTTGTTGCTTAGTAAAGAAGAAACCTAAAATTTGGTGATGGAGAAAAAAAATATTAAATTCTTTTTAACATATAATATACCATAATATAATGTTAATATAAGGAATACAAATAATATTGAGCTTTATTATGTAATTTCAGTTGTTAACCATTTATATATAATATGAATCATTAATTTATAGTCGTTTAACTTTGTTACTTAGTGATGAAGAAACCTAAAATTTGGTGATGGAGAAGAAAATTATTGAATTTATTTACATATAATATACCATATTACATTGTGAATATGCCAAATACCAATAATATTGATCTTGATTATGTAATTTCAGTTGTTACCCATTTATATATAATATGAATCATTCATTTATAGTTTTTTCACTTTGTTGCTTAGTGATGAAGAAACCTAAAATTTGGTGATGGAGAAGAAAAATATTAAAAAAAATTTACATATAATATGCCATAATTAATGTGAATATGACGAATACAAATAAAATTGAGTTTTATTATGTAATTTCACTTATTAACCATTTATATATAATATGAATCATTAATTTATAGTACTTTAACTTTGCTACTTAAGGATGAGGAAACCTAAAATTTGGTGTTGGAGAAGAAAATTATTGAATTTATTTACATATTTTATACCGTAATACAATGTGAATATGCCGAATATGAATAATATTGATCTTGATTATGAAATTTAAGTTGTTACCCATTTATATATAATATGAATCATTCATTTATATTTTTTTCACTTTGTTGCTTAGTGATGAAGAAACCTAAAATTTGGTGATGGAGAAGAAAATATTAATATTTTTTACATATAATATACCATAATACATTGTGAATATGATAAATACAATTATAATTGAGCTTTATTACGTAATTTCACTTTTTAACCGTCTATATATAATATGAATCATTAATTTATAATCCTTTAAATCTGTTACTTAGTGATGAAGAAACCTAAAATTTGGTGATGGAGAAGAAAATTATAGAATTTATTTATATATAGTATACCATAATACAATGTGAATATGCCGAATAGATATAATGTTAATGTTGATTATTTAAATTCACTTGTTACCTATTTATATATAATATGAATCATTCCTTAATAATTTTTTTAACTTTGTTGCTTAGTAAAGAAGAAACCTAAAATTTGTTGATGGAAAAAAAAATATTAAATTCTTTTTAAATATAATATACCATAATATAATGTGAATATAAGGAATACAAATAATATTGAGCTTTATTATGTAATTTCAGTTGTTAACCATTTATATATAACATGAATCATTAATTTATAGTCGTTTAACTTTGTTACTTAGTGATGAAGAAACCTAAAATTTGGTGATGGAGAAGAAAATTATTGAATTTATTTACATATAATATACCATATTACAATGTGAATATGCCAAATACCAATAATATTGATCTTGATTATGTAATTTCACTTGTTACCCATTTATATATAATATGAATCATTCATTTATAGTTTTTTTCACTTTGTTGCTTAGTGGTGAAGAAACCTAAAATTTGGTGATGGAGAAGAAAAATATTAAAAAAATTTACATATAATATGCCATAAATTAATGTGAATATGACGAATACAAATAAAATTGAGTTTTATTATGTAATTTCACTTATTAACCATTTATATATAATATGAATCATTAATTTATAGTACTTTAACTTTGCTACCTAAGGATGAGGAAACCTAAAATTTGGTGTTGGAGAAGAAAATTATTGAATTTATTTACATATTTTATACCATAATACAATGTGAATATGCCGAATACGAATAATATTGATCTTGATTATGTAATTTAAGTTGTTACCCATTTATATATAATATGAATCATTCATTTATATTTTTTTCACTTTGTTGCTTAGTGATGAAGAAACCTAAAATTTGGTGATGGAGAAGAAAATATTAATATTTTTTACATATAATATACCATAATAAATGTGAATATGATAAATACAATTATAATTGAGCTTTATTACGTAATTTCACTTATTAACGTCTATATATAATATGAATAATTAATTTATAATCCTTTAAATCTGTTACTTAGTGATGAAGAAACCTAAATTTGGTGATGGAGAAGAAAATTATAGAATTTATTTATATATAGTATACCATAATACAATGTGAATATGCCGAATAAGAATAATGTTGATGTTGATTATTTAATTAACTTGTTACCTATTTATATATAATATGAATCATTCATTTATAATTTTTTTAACTTTGTTGCTTAGTAAAGAAGAAACCTAAAATCTGTGATGGAGAAAAAAAATATTAATTCTTTTTAACATATATATACCATAATATAATGTTAATATAAGGAATACAAATAATATTGAGCTTTATTATGTAATTTCAGTTGTTAACCATTTATATATATAAAAATCATTCATTTATAGTCGTTTAATTTGTTACTTAGTGATGAAGAAACCTAAAATTTGGTGATGGAGAAGAAATATTAATATTTTTTAGAAATAATATACCATAATACATTGTGAATATGATAAATACAATTATAATTGAGCTTTATTACGTAATTTCACTTATTAACCGTCTATATATAATATGAATCATTAATTTATATTCCTTTAAATCTGATACTTAGTGATGAAGAAACCTAAAATTTGGTGATGGAGAAGAAAATTATAGAATTTATTTATATATAGTATACCATAATACAATGTGAATATGCCGAATAAGATTAATGTTGATGTTGATTATTGAAATTAACTTGTTACCTATTTATATATAATATGAATCATTCATTTATAATTTTTTTAACTTTGTTGCTTAGTAAAGAAGAAACCTAAAATTTGGTGATGGAGAAAAAAATTATTAAATTCTTTTTAACATATAATATACCATAATATAATGTTAATATAAGGAATACAAATAATATTGAGATTTATTATGTAATTTCAGTTGTTAACCATTTATATATATATGAATCATTAATTTATAGTCGTTTAACTTTGTTACTTAGTGATGAAGAAACCTAAAATTTGGTGATGGAGAAGAAAATTATTGAATTTATTTACATATAATATACCATATTACAATGTGAATATGCCAAATACCAATAATATTGATCTTGATTATGTAATTTCACTTGTTACCCATTTATATATAATATGAATCATTCATTTATAGTTTTTTCACTTTGTTGCTTAGTGATGAAGAAACCTAAAATTTGGTGATGGAGAAGAAAAATATTAAAAAAATTTACATATAATATGCCATAAATTAATGTGAATATGACGAATACAAATAAAATTGAGTTTTATTATGTAATTTCACTTATTAACCATTTATATATAATATGAATCATTAATTTATAGTACTTTAACTTTGCTACTTAAGGATGAGGAAACCTAAAATTTGGTGTTGGAGAAGAAAATTATTGAATTTATTTACATATTTTATACCATAATACAATGTGAATATGCCGAATAGAATAATATTGATCTTGATTATGAAATTTAAGTTGTTACCCATTTATATATAATATGAATCATTCATTTATATTTTTTTCACTTTGTTGCTTAGTGATGAAGAAACCTAAAATTGGTGATGGAGAAGAAAATATTAATATTTTTTACATATAATACCATAATACATTGTGAATATGATAAATACAATTATAATTGAGCTTTATACGTAATTTCACTTATTAACCGTCTATATATAATATGAATCATTAATTTATAATCCTTTAAATTTGTTACTTAGTGATGAAGAAACCTAAAATTTGGTGATGGAGAAGAAAATTA
>NW_026112438.1:143329-171000 GCF_024323335.1 Lathyrus oleraceus
TTTCATTCTTATCTATCAAATGTACAGATCAAGTGATTTCTGATATAGGTTGATCTTTTGAAGGTTACACATCTCTACCTTTTTTATTTTGTCACCCTATTCATTTGTGTTTCCTCTTATTTTCAATTTTATTCTTGCGTCACCAATGATTATGATAGGGTTTTTCGTATTGTTTTGATGAGATTGAGATGTTTGTTAGGATTATGAGGATCTCACAATAATACAGGTGGTGCTAATGTAACACTGGAAAAATGATTGAGTTGGTTTCCTTTAATACATACAGTCTCATTTTCATTTTCTTGTAATTATTCTATTTTCCTTTTTCTTTTTCATTTTCTTGTAATTATTCTTTTTTCTTTTACTTTTCATTTTCTACTTATAATTAGTATTTTAGCATATTTTTTAATCTGTGTAACTTATGTTAATTGTTTAATTATCAGAATATAGAAGATGACATTTTATGTTCTTAAGGATATAAGTATATATTTAATTAATTTTGATGTTCAATACATATCTTTCTAAACTATTTAATGTCAATGTTTGTTACTCATTACATGTTTGATTGATTTATAGAATTGAGGATGTACTTAATACAAATATTTAGCTTACATTACTTAATAGAAATCTCTGGTTCATAATCAGTTTATGATTGTATAAACAAAATACAAAGGGTAAAAAAATATGTATGCTGAAAAGTTGTCATATTTTCCTTTTTTCTATCTTTATGAGTAATTTTCTTTCTTATCTATCAAATGAACGGATTAAAGTGATTTCTGATATAGGTTAATCTTTTGAAGGTTATACATCTCTAACTTGTTTATTTTGTCACTCTATTCATTTGTGTTTCCTGTTATTTTAATTTTATTCTTGCATCACCAATGATTATGATAGGGTTTTTCGTATTGTTTTGATGAGATTGAGATTTTGTTTAGGATTATGAGGATCTCAAAATAATAAACGTGGTGCTAGTGTAACACTGGAAAACTTATTGACTTGGTTTCCTTTATACCATACGGTCTCATTTTAAATTTGTTGTTATTATTCTTTTTTTTTTTCTTTTTCTTGTAATTATTCTATTTTTTTTTTTTTTCATTTTCTACTTATATTAGTATTTTAGCATATTTTTTAATCTGTATAACTTATGTTAATTGTTTAATTATCAGAATATAGAAGATGACATTTTATGTTCTTAAGGATATAAGTATATATTTAATTAATTTTGATGTTCAATACATATCTTTCTAAACTAATTAATGTCAAGGTTTGTTACTCATTTCATGTTTGATTGATTTGTATATTTGAGGATGTACTTATTAGAAATATTTAGCTTACATTATTTAATATAAATCTCTGGTTCATATTCACTTTATGATTGTATAAACAAAATACAAAGGGTTAAAAAATACGTACTGCTGAAAAATTGTCATATTTTCTTTTTTTTCTATCTTTTATGAGTAATTTTCATTCTTATCTATCAAATGTACAGATCAAGTGATTTCTGATATAGCTTGATCTTTTGAAGGTTACACATCTCTACCTTTTTTATTTTGTCACCCTATTCATTTGCGTTTCCTCTTATTTTCAATTTTATTCTTGCGTCACCAATGACTATGATAGGGTTTTTCGTATTGTTTTGATGAGATTGAGATGTTTGTTAGGATTATGAGGATCTCACAATAATACAGGTGGTGCTAATGTAACACTGGAAAAATGATTGAGTTGGTTTCCTTTAATACATACAGTCTCATTTTCATTTTCTTGTAATTATTCTATTTTCCTTTTTTTCTTTTCATTTTCTTGTAATTATTCTTTTTTCTTTTTATTTTTCATTTTCTACTTATAATTAGTATTTTAGCATATTTTTAATCTGTGTAACTTATGTTAATTGTTTAATTATCAGAATATAGAAGATGACATTTTATGTTCTTAAGGATGTAAGTATATATTTAATTAATTTTGATGTTCAATACATATCTTTCTAAACTATTTAATGTCAATGTTTGTTACTCATTACATGTTTGATTGATTTATAGAATTGAGGATGTACTTAATACAAATATTTAGCTTACATTACTTAATAGAAATCTCTGGTTCATAATCAGTTTATGATTGTATAAACAAAATACAAAGGGTAGAAAAATATGTATTGCTGAAAAGTTGTCATATTTTCCTTTTTTTCTATCTTTTATGAGTAATTTTCTTTCTTATCTATCAAATGAACGGATTAAAGTGATTTCTGATATAGGTTAATCTTTTGAAGGTTATACATCTCTAACTTGTTTATTTTGTCACTCTATTCATTTGTGTTTCCTGTTATTTTATATTTTATTCTTGCATCACCAATGATTATGATAGGGTTTTTCGTATTGTTTTGATGAGATTGAGATTTTGTTTAGGATTATGAGGATCTCAAAATAATAAACGTGGTGCTAGTGTAACACTGGAAAACTTATTGACTTGGTTTCCTTTATACCATACGGTCTCATTTTAAATTTGTTGTTATTATTCTATTTTTTTTTCTTTTTCTTGTAATTATTCTATTTTTTTTTCTTTTTCATTTTCTACTTATAATTAGTATTTTAGCATATTTTTTAATCTGTATAACTTATGTTAATTGTTTAATTATCAGAATATAGAAGATGACATTTTATGTTCTTATGGATATAAGTATATATTTAATTAATTTTGATGTTCAATACATATCTTTCTAAACTAATTAATGTCAAGGTTTGTTACTCATTTCATGTTTGATTGATTTTATATAATTGAGGATGTACTTATTAGAAATATTTAGCTTACATTATTTAATATAAATCTCTGGTTCATATTCACTTTATGATTGTATAAACAAAATACAAAGGGTTAAAAAATACGTACTGCTGAAAAATTGTCATATTTTCTTTTTTTTCTATCTTTTATGAGTAATTTTCATTCTTATCTATCAAATGTACAGATCAAGTGATTTCTGATATAGGTTGATCTTTTGAAGGTTACACATCTCTACCTTTTTTATTTTGTCACCCTATTCATTTGTGTTTCCTCTTATTTTCAATTTTATTCTTGCGTCACCAATGATTATGATAGGGTTTTTCGTATTGTTTTGATGAGATTGAGATGTTTGTTAGGATTATGAGGATCTCACAATAATACAGGTGGTGCTAATGTAACACTGGAAAAATGATTGAGTTGGTTTCCTTTAATACATACAGTCTCATTTTCATTTTCTTGTAATTATTCTATTTTCCTTTTTTCTTTTTCATTTTCTTGTAATTATTTTTTTCTTTTTACTTTTTCATTTTCTACTTATAATTAGTATTTTAGCATATTTTTTAATCTGTGTAACTTATGTTAATTGTTTAATTATCAGAATATAGAAGATGACATTTTATGTTCTTAAGGATGTAAGTATATATTTAATTAATTTTGATGTTCAATACATATCTTTCTAAACTATTTAATGTCAATGTTTGTTACTCATTACATGTTTGATTGATTTATAGAATTGAGGATGTACTTAATACAAATATTTAGCTTACATTACTTAATAGAAATCTCTGGTTCATAATCAGTTTATGATTGTATAAACAAAATACAAAGGGTAAAAAATATGTATTGCTGAAAAGTTGTCATATTTTCCTTTTTTTCTATCTTTTATGAGTAATTTTCTTTCTTATCTATCAAATGAACGGATTAAAGTGATTTCTGATATAGGTTAATCTTTTGAAGGTTATACATCTCTAACTTGTTTATTTTGTCACTCTATTCATTTGTGTTTCCTGTTATTTTATATTTTATTCTTGCATCACCAATGATTATGATAGGGTTTTTCGTATTGTTTTGATGAGATTGAGATTTTGTTTAGGATTATGAGGATCTCAAAATAATAAACGTGGTGCTAGTGTAACACTGGAAAACTTATTGACTTGGTTTCCTTTATACCATACGGTCTCATTTTAAATTTGTGTTGTTATTTTTCTTTTTTTTTTTTCTTTTTCTTGTAATTATTCTATTTTTTTTTTCTTTTTCATTTTCTACTTATAATTAGTATTTTAGCATATTTTTTAATCTGTATAACTTATGTTAATTGTTTAATTATCAGAATATAGAAGATGACATTTTATGTTCTTAAGGATATAAGTATATATTTAATTAATTTTGATGTTCAATACATATCTTTCTAAACTAATTAATGTCAAGGTTTGTTACTCATTACATGTTTGATTGATTTGTATATTTGAGGATGTACTTATTAGAAATATTTAGCTTACATTATTTAATAGAAATCTCTGGTTCATATTCACTTTATGATTGTATAAACAAAATACAAAGGGTAAAAAAATACGTATTGCTGAAAAATTGTCATATTTTCTTTTTTTCTATCTTTTATGAGTAATTTTCATTCTTATCTATCAAATGTACAGATCAAGTGATTTCTGATATAGGTTGATCTTTTGAAGGTTACACATCTCTACCTTTTTTATTTTGTCACCCTATTCATTTGTGTTTCCTCTTATTTTCAATTTTATTCTTGCGTCACCAATGATTATGATAGGGTTTTTCGTATTGTTTTGATGAGATTGAGATGTTTGTTAGGATTATGAGGATCTCACAATAATACAGGTGGTGCTAATGTAACACTGGAAAAATGATTGAGTTGGTTTCCTTTAATACATACAGTCTCATTTTCATTTTCTTGTAATTATTCTATTTTCCTTTTTCTTTTTCATTTTCTTGTAATTATTCTTTTTTCTTTTTATTTTTCATTTTCTACTTATAATTAGTATTTTAGCATATTTTTTAATCTGTGTAACTTATGTTAATTGTTTAATTATCAGAATATAGAAGATGACATTTTATGTTCTTAAGGATGTAAGTATATATTTAATTAATTTTGATGTTCAATACATATCTTTCTAAACTATTTAATGTCAATGTTTGTTACTCATTACATGTTTGATTGATTTATAGAATTGAGGATGTACTTAATACAAATATTTAGCTTACATTACTTAATAGAAATCTCTGGTTCATAATCAGTTTATGATTGTATAAACAAAATACAAAGGGTAGAAAAATATGTATTGCTGAAAAGTTGTCATATTTTCCTTTTTTTCTATCTTTTATGAGTAATTTTCTTTCTTATCTATCAAATGAACGGATTAAAGTGATTTCTGATATAGGTTAATCTTTTGAAGGTTATACATCTCTAACTTGTTTATTTTGTCACTCTATTCATTTGTGTTTCCTGTTATTTTATATTTTATTCTTGCATCACCAATGATTATGATAGGGTTTTTCGTATTGTTTTGATGAGATTGAGATTTTGTTTAGGATTATGAGGATCTCAAAATAATAAACGTGGTGCTAGTGTAACACTGGAAAACTTATTGACTTGGTTTCCTTTATACCATACGGTCTCATTTTAAATTTGTTGTTATTATTCTATTTTTTTTTTCTTTTTCTTGTAATTATTCTATTTTTTTTTTCTTTTTCATTTTCTACTTATAATTAGTATTTTAGCATATTTTTTAATCTGTATAACTTATGTTAATTGTTTAATTATCAGAATATAGAAGATGACATTTTATGTTCTTATGGATATAAGTATATATTTAATTAATTTTGATGTTCAATACATATCTTTCTAAACTAATTAATGTCAAGGTTTGTTACTCATTTCATGTTTGATTGATTTGTATAATTGAGGATGTACTTATTAGAAATATTTAGCTTACATTATTTAATAGAAATCTCTGGTTCATATTCACTTTATGATTGTATAAACAAAATACAAAGGGTAAAAAAATACGTACTGCTGAAAAATTGTCATATTTTCTTTTTTTTCTATCTTTTATGAGTAATTTTCATTCTTATCTATCAAATGTACAGATCAAGTGATTTCTGATATAGGTTGATCTTTTGAAGGTTACACATCTCTACCTTTTTTATTTTGTCACCCTATTCATTTGTGTTTCCTCTTATTTTCAATTTTATTCTTGCGTCACCAATGATTATGATAGGGTTTTTCGTATTGTTTTGATGAGATTGAGATGTTTGTTAGGATTATGAGGATCTCACAATAATACAGGTGGTGCTAATGTAACACTGGAAAAATGATTGAGTTGGTTTCCTTTAATACATACAGTCTCATTTTCATTTTCTTGTAATTATTCTATTTTCCTTTTTTCTTTTTCATTTTCTTGTAATTATTCTTTTTTCTTTTTTCTTTTTCATTTTCTACTTATAATTAGTATTTTAGCATATTTTTTAATCTGTGTAACTTATGTTAATTGTTTAATTATCAGAATATAGAAGATGACATTTTATGTTCTTAAGGATGTAAGTATATATTTAATTAATTTTGATGTTCAATACATATCTTTCTAAACTATTTAATGTCAATGTTTGTTACTCATTACATGTTTGATTGATTTATAGAATTGAGGATGTACTTAATACAAATATTTAGCTTACATTACTTAATAGAAATCTCTGGTTCATAATCAGTTTATGATTGTATAAACAAAATACAAAGGGTAGAAAAATATGTATTGCTGAAAAGTTGTCATATTTTCCTTTTTTTCTATCTTTTATGAGTAATTTTCTTTCTTATCTATCAAATGAACGGATTAAAGTGATTTCTGATATAGGTTAATCTTTTGAAGGTTATACATCTCTAACTTGTTTATTTTGTCACTCTATTCATTTGTGTTTCCTGTTATTTTATATTTTATTCTTGCATCACCAATGATTATGATAGGGTTTTTCGTATTGTTTTGATGAGATTGAGATTTTGTTTAGGATTATGAGGATCTCAAAATAATAAACGTGGTGCTAGTGTAACACTGGAAAACTTATTGAGTTGGTTTCCTTTATACCATACGGTCTCATTTTAAATTTGTTGTTATTATTCTATTTTCTTTTTTCTTTTTCTTTTCTTGTAATTATTCTATTTTTTTTTTCTTTTTCATTTTCTACTTATAATTAGTATTTTAGCATATTTTTTAATCTGTATAACTTATGTTAATTGTTTAATTATCAGAATATAGAAGATGACATTTTATGTTCTTATGGATATAAGTATATATTTAATTAATTTTGATGTTCAATACATATCTTTCTAAACTAATTAATGTCAAGGTTTGTTACTCATTACATGTTTGATTGATTTGTATAATTGAGGATGTACTTATTAGAAATATTTAGCTTACATTATTTAATAGAAATCTCTGGTTCATATTCACTTTATGATTGTATAAACAAAATACAAAGGGTAAAAAAATACGTACTGCTGAAAAATTGTCATATTTTCTTTTTTTTCTATCTTTTATGAGTAATTTTCATTCTTATCTATCAAATGTACAGATCAAGTGATTTCTGATATAGGTTGATCTTTTGAAGGTTACACATCTCTACCTTTTTTATTTTGTCACCCTATTCATTTGTGTTTCCTCTTATTTTCAATTTTATTCTTGCGTCACCAATGATTATGATAGGGTTTTTCGTATTGTTTTGATGAGATTGAGATGTTTGTTAGGATTATGAGGATCTCACAATAATACAGGTGGTGCTAATGTAACACTGGAAAAATGATTGAGTTGGTTTCCTTTAATACATACAGTCTCATTTTCATTTTCTTGTAATTATTCTATTTTCCTTTTTTCTTTTTCATTTTCTTGTAATTATTCTTTTTTCTTTTTACTTTTTCATTTTCTACTTATAATTAGTATTTTAGCATATTTTTTAATCTGTGTAACTTATGTTAATTGTTTAATTATCAGAATATAGAAGATGACATTTTATGTTCTTAAGGATGTAAGTATATATTTAATTAATTTTGATGTTCAATACATATCTTTCTAAACTATTTAATGTCAATGTTTGTTACTCATTACATGTTTGATTGATTTATAGAATTGAGGATGTACTTAATACAAATATTTAGCTTACATTACTTAATAGAAATCTCTGGTTCATAATCAGTTTATGATTGTATAAACAAAATACAAAGGGTAGAAAAATATGTATTGCTGAAAAGTTGTCATATTTTCCTTTTTTTCTATCTTTTATGAGTAATTTTCTTTCTTATCTATCAAATGAACGGATTAAAGTGATTTCTGATATAGGTTAATCTTTTGAAGGTTATACATCTCTAACTTGTTTATTTTGTCACTCTATTCATTTGTGTTTCCTGTTATTTTATATTTTATTCTTGCATCACCAATGATTATGATAGGGTTTTTCGTATTGTTTTGATGAGATTGAGATTTTGTTTAGGATTATGAGGATCTCAAAATAATAAACGTGGTGCTAGTGTAACACTGGAAAACTTATTGACTTGGTTTCCTTTATACCATACGGTCTCATTTTAAATTTGTTGTTATTATTCTATTTTTTTTTTTCTTTTTTTTCTTGTAATTATTCTATTTTTTTTTTCTTTTTCATTTTCTACTTATAATTAGTATTTTAGCATATTTTTTAATCTGTATAACTTATGTTAATTGTTTAATTATCAGAATATAGAAGATGACATTTTATGTTCTTAAGGATATAAGTATATATTTAATTAATTTTGATGTTCAATACATATCTTTCTAAACTAATTAATGTCAAGGTTTGTTACTCATTACATGTTTGATTGATTTATATAATTGAGGATGTACTTATTAGAAATATTTAGCTTACATTATTTAATAGAAATCTCTGGTTCATATTCACTTTATGATTGTATAAACAAAATACAAAGGGTAAAAAAATACGTACTGCTGAAAAATTGTCATATTTTCTTTTTTTTCTATCTTTTATGAGTAATTTTCATTCTTATCTATCAAATGTACAGATCAAGTGATTTCTGATATAGGTTGATCTTTTGAAGGTTACACATCTCTACCTTTTTTATTTTGTCACCCTATTCATTTGTGTTTCCTCTTATTTTCAATTTTATTCTTGCGTCACCAATGATTATGATAGGGTTTTTCGTATTGTTTTGATGAGATTGAGATGTTTGTTAGGATTATGAGGATCTCACAATAATACAGGTGGTGCTAATGTAACACTGGAAAAATGATTGAGTTGGTTTCCTTTAATACATACAGTCTCATTTTCATTTTCTTGTAATTATTCTATTTTCCTTTTTTCTTTTTCATTTTCTTGTAATTATTCTTTTTTCTTTTTACTTTTTCATTTTCTACTTATAATTAGTATTTTAGCATATTTTTTAATCTGTGTAACTTATGTTAATTGTTTAATTATCAGAATATAGAAGATGACATTTTATGTTCTTAAGGATGTAAGTATATATTTAATTAATTTTGATGTTCAATACATATCTTTCTAAACTATTTAATGTCAATGTTTGTTACTCATTACATGTTTGATTGATTTATAGAATTGAGGATGTACTTAATACAAATATTTAGCTTACATTACTTAATAGAAATCTCTGGTTCATAATCAGTTTATGATTGTATAAACAAAATACAAAGGGTAAAAAATATGTATTGCTGAAAAGTTGTCATATTTTCCTTTTTTTCTATCTTTTATGAGTAATTTTCTTTCTTATCTATCAAATGAACGGATTAAAGTGATTTCTGATATAGGTTAATCTTTTGAAGGTTATACATCTCTAACTTGTTTATTTTGTCACTCTATTCATTTGTGTTTCCTGTTATTTTATATTTTATTCTTGCATCACCAATGATTATGATAGGGTTTTTCGTATTGTTTTGATGAGATTGAGATTTTGTTTAGGATTATGAGGATCTCAAAATAATAAACGTGGTGCTAGTGTAACACTGGAAAACTTATTGAGTTGGTTTCCTTTATACCATACGGTCTCATTTTAAATTTGTTGTTATTATTCTATTTTCTTTTTTTTTTTCTTTTTTGTAATTATTCTATTTTTTTTTTTCTTTTTCATTTTCTACTTATAATTAGTATTTTAGCATATTTTTTAATCTGTATAACTTATGTTAATTGTTTAATTATCAGAATATAGAAGATGACATTTTATGTTCTTAAGGATATAAGTATATATTTAATTAATTTTGATGTTCAATACATATCTTTCTAAACTAATTAATGTCAAGGTTTGTTACTCATTACATGTTTGATTGATTTATATAATTGAGGATGTACTTATTAGAAATATTTAGCTTACATTATTTAATAGAAATCTCTGGTTCATATTCACTTTATGATTGTATAAACAAAATACAAAGGGTAAAAAAATACGTACTGCTGAAAAATTGTCATATTTTCTTTTTTTTCTATCTTTTATGAGTAATTTTCATTCTTATCTATCAAATGTACAGATCAAGTGATTTCTGATATAGGTTGATCTTTTGAAGGTTACACATCTCTACCTTTTTTATTTTGTCACCCTATTCATTTGTGTTTCCTCTTATTTTCAATTTTATTCTTGCGTCACCAATGATTATGATAGGGTTTTTCGTATTGTTTTGATGAGATTGAGATGTTTGTTAGGATTATGAGGATCTCACAATAATACAGGTGGTGCTAATGTAACACTGGAAAAATGATTGAGTTGGTTTCCTTTAATACATACAGTCTCATTTTCATTTTCTTGTAATTATTCTATTTTCCTTTTTTCTTTTTCATTTTCTTGTAATTATTCTTTTTTCTTTTTACTTTTTCATTTTCTACTTATAATTAGTATTTTAGCATATTTTTTAATCTGTGTAACTTATGTTAATTGTTTAATTATCAGAATATAGAAGATGACATTTTATGTTCTTAAGGATGTAAGTATATATTTAATTAATTTTGATGTTCAATACATATCTTTCTAAACTATTTAATGTCAATGTTTGTTACTCATTACATGTTTGATTGATTTATAGAATTGAGGATGTACTTAATACAAATATTTAGCTTACATTACTTAATAGAAATCTCTGGTTCATAATCAGTTTATGATTGTATAAACAAAATACAAAGGGTAAAAAAATATGTATTGCTGAAAAGTTGTCATATTTTCCTTTTTTTCTATCTTTTATGAGTAATTTTCTTTCTTATCTATCAAATGAACGGATTAAAGTGATTTCTGATATAGGTTAATCTTTTGAAGGTTATACATCTCTAACTTGTTTATTTTGTCACTCTATTCATTTGTGTTTCCTGTTATTTTATATTTTATTCTTGCATCACCAATGATTATGATAGGGTTTTTCGTATTGTTTTGATGAGATTGAGATTTTGTTTAGGATTATGAGGATCTCAAAATAATAAACGTGGTGCTAGTGTAACACTGGAAAACTTATTGAGTTGGTTTCCTTTATACCATACGGTCTCATTTTAAATTTGTTGTTATTATTCTATTTTCTTTTTTTTTTCTTTTTCTTGTAATTATTCTATTTTGTTTTGTTCTTTTTCATTTTCTACTTATAATTAGTATTTTAGCATATTTTTTAATCTGTATAACTTATGTTAATTGTTTAATTATCAGAATATAGAAGATGACATTTTATGTTCTTAAGGATATAAGTATATATTTAATTAATTTTGATGTTCAATACATATCTTTCTAAACTAATTAATGTCAAGGTTTGTTACTCATTACATGTTTGATTGATTTATATAATTGAGGATGTACTTATTAGAAATATTTAGCTTACATTATTTAATAGAAATCTCTGGTTCATATTCACTTTATGATTGTATAAACAAAATACAAAGGGTAAAAAAATACGTACTGCTGAAAAATTGTCATATTTTCTTTTTTTTCTATCTTTTATGAGTAATTTTCATTCTTATCTATCAAATGTACAGATCAAGTGATTTCTGATATAGGTTGATCTTTTGAAGGTTACACATCTCTACCTTTTTTATTTTGTCACCCTATTCATTTGTGTTTCCTCTTATTTTCAATTTTATTCTTGCGTCACCAATGATTATGATAGGGTTTTTCGTATTGTTTTGATGAGATTGAGATGTTTGTTAGGATTATGAGGATCTCACAATAATACAGGTGGTGCTAATGTAACACTGGAAAAATGATTGAGTTGGTTTCCTTTAATACATACAGTCTCATTTTCATTTTCTTGTAATTATTCTATTTTCCTTTTTTCTTTTTCATTTTCTTGTAATTATTCTTTTTTCTTTTTACTTTTTCATTTTCTACTTATAATTAGTATTTTAGCATATTTTTTAATCTGTGTAACTTATGTTAATTGTTTAATTATCAGAATATAGAAGATGACATTTTATGTTCTTAAGGATGTAAGTATATATTTAATTAATTTTGATGTTCAATACATATCTTTCTAAACTATTTAATGTCAATGTTTGTTACTCATTACATGTTTGATTGATTTATAGAATTGAGGATGTACTTAATACAAATATTTAGCTTACATTACTTAATAGAAATCTCTGGTTCATAATCAGTTTATGATTGTATAAACAAAATACAAAGGGTAAAAAATATGTATTGCTGAAAAGTTGTCATATTTTCCTTTTTTTCTATCTTTTATGAGTAATTTTCTTTCTTATCTATCAAATGAACGGATTAAAGTGATTTCTGATATAGGTTAATCTTTTGAAGGTTATACATCTCTAACTTGTTTATTTTGTCACTCTATTCATTTGTGTTTCCTGTTATTTTATATTTTATTCTTGCATCACCAATGATTATGATAGGGTTTTTCGTATTGTTTTGATGAGATTGAGATTTTGTTTAGGATTATGAGGATCTCAAAATAATAAACGTGGTGCTAGTGTAACACTGGAAAACTTATTGAGTTGGTTTCCTTTATACCATACGGTCTCATTTTAAATTTGTTGTTATTATTCTATTTTCTTTTTTTTTTCTTTTTCTTGTAATTATTCTATTTTGTTTTGTTCTTTTTCATTTTCTACTTATAATTAGTATTTTAGCATATTTTTTAATCTGTATAACTTATGTTAATTGTTTAATTATCAGAATATAGAAGATGACATTTTATGTTCTTAAGGATATAAGTATATATTTAATTAATTTTGATGTTCAATACATATCTTTCTAAACTAATTAATGTCAAGGTTTGTTACTCATTACATGTTTGATTGATTTATATAATTGAGGATGTACTTATTAGAAATATTTAGCTTACATTATTTAATAGAAATCTCTGGTTCATATTCACTTTATGATTGTATAAACAAAATACAAAGGGTAAAAAAATACGTACTGCTGAAAAATTGTCATATTTTCTTTTTTTTCTATCTTTTATGAGTAATTTTCATTCTTATCTATCAAATGTACAGATCAAGTGATTTCTGATATAGGTTGATCTTTTGAAGGTTACACATCTCTACCTTTTTTATTTTGTCACCCTATTCATTTGTGTTTCCTCTTATTTTCAATTTTATTCTTGCGTCACCAATGATTATGATAGGGTTTTTCGTATTGTTTTGATGAGATTGAGATGTTTGTTAGGATTATGAGGATCTCACAATAATACAGGTGGTGCTAATGTAACACTGGAAAAATGATTGAGTTGGTTTCCTTTAATACATACAGTCTCATTTTCATTTTCTTGTAATTATTCTATTTTCCTTTTTTCTTTTTCATTTTCTTGTAATTATTCTTTTTCTTTTTACTTTTTCATTTTCTACTTATAATTAGTATTTTAGCATATTTTTTAATCTGTGTAACTTATGTTAATTGTTTAATTATCAGAATATAGAAGATGACATTTTATGTTCTTAAGGATGTAAGTATATATTTAATTAATTTTGATGTTCAATACATATCTTTCTAAACTATTTAATGTCAATGTTTGTTACTCATTACATGTTTGATTGATTTATATAATTGAGGATGTACTTAATACAAATATTTAGCTTACATTACTTAATAGAAATCTCTGGTTCATAATCAGTTTATGATTGTATAAACAAAATACAAAGGGTAAAAAATATGTATTGCTGAAAAGTTGTCATATTTTCCTTTTTTTCTATCTTTTATGAGTAATTTTCTTTCTTATCTATCAAATGAACGGATTAAAGTGATTTCTGATATAGGTTAATCTTTTGAAGGTTATACATCTCTAACTTGTTTATTTTGTCACTCTATTCATTTGTGTTTCCTGTTATTTTATATTTTATTCTTGCATCACCAATGATTATGATAGGGTTTTTCGTATTGTTTTGATGAGATTGAGATTTTGTTTAGGATTATGAGGATCTCAAAATAATAAACGTGGTGCTAGTGTAACACTGGAAAACTTATTGACTTGGTTTCCTTTATACCATACGGTCTCATTTTAAATTTGTTGTTATTATTCTATTTTTTTTTTTTCTTTTTCTTGTAATTATTCTATTTTTTTTTTCTTTTTCATTTTCTACTTATAATTAGTATTTTAGCATATTTTTTAATCTGTATAACTTATGTTAATTGTTTAATTATCAGAATATAGAAGATGACATTTTATGTTCTTAAGGATATAAGTATATATTTAATTAATTTTGATGTTCAATACATATCTTTCTAAACTAATTAATGTCAAGGTTTGTTACTCATTACATGTTTGATTGATTTATATAATTGAGGATGTACTTATTAGAAATATTTAGCTTACATTATTTAATAGAAATCTCTGGTTCATATTCACTTTATGATTGTATAAACAAAATACAAAGGGTAAAAAAATACGTACTGCTGAAAAATTGTCATATTTTCTTTTTTTTCTATCTTTTATGAGTAATTTTCATTCTTATCTATCAAATGTACAGATCAAGTGATTTCTGATATAGGTTGATCTTTTGAAGGTTACACATCTCTACCTTTTTTATTTTGTCACCCTATTCATTTGTGTTTCCTCTTATTTTCAATTTTATTCTTGCGTCACCAATGATTATGATAGGGTTTTTCGTATTGTTTTGATGAGATTGAGATGTTTGTTAGGATTATGAGGATCTCACAATAATACAGGTGGTGCTAATGTAACACTGGAAAAATGATTGAGTTGGTTTCCTTTAATACATACAGTCTCATTTTCATTTTCTTGTAATTATTCTATTTTCCTTTTTTCTTTTTCATTTTCTTGTAATTATTCTTTTTTCTTTTTACTTTTTCATTTTCTACTTATAATTAGTATTTTAGCATATTTTTTAATCTGTGTAACTTATGTTAATTGTTTAATTATCAGAATATAGAAGATGACATTTTATGTTCTTAAGGATGTAAGTATATATTTAATTAATTTTGATGTTCAATACATATCTTTCTAAACTATTTAATGTCAATGTTTGTTACTCATTACATGTTTGATTGATTTATATAATTGAGGATGTACTTAATACAAATATTTAGCTTACATTACTTAATAGAAATCTCTGGTTCATAATCAGTTTATGATTGTATAAACAAAATACAAAGGGTAAAAAATATGTATTGCTGAAAAGTTGTCATATTTTCCTTTTTTTCTATCTTTTATGAGTAATTTTCTTTCTTATCTATCAAATGAACGGATTAAAGTGATTTCTGATATAGGTTAATCTTTTGAAGGTTATACATCTCTAACTTGTTTATTTTGTCACTCTATTCATTTGTGTTTCCTGTTATTTTATATTTTATTCTTGCATCACCAATGATTATGATAGGGTTTTTCGTATTGTTTTGATGAGATTGAGATTTTGTTTAGGATTATGAGGATCTCAAAATAATAAACGTGGTGCTAGTGTAACACTGGAAAACTTATTGACTTGGTTTCCTTTATACCATACGGTCTCATTTTAAATTTGTTGTTATTATTCTATTCTTTTTTCTTTTTCATTTTCTTGTAATTATTCTATTTTTTTTTTTCTTTTTCATTTTCTACTTATAATTAGTATTTTAGCATATTTTTTAATCTGTATAACTTATGTTAATTGTTTAATTATCAGAATATAGAAGATGACATTTTATGTTCTTAAGGATATAAGTATATATTTAATTAATTTTGATGTTCAATACATATCTTTCTAAACTAATTAATGTCAAGGTTTGTTACTCATTACATGTTTGATTGATTTATATAATTGAGGATGTACTTATTAGAAATATTTAGCTTACATTATTTAATAGAAATCTCTGGTTCATATTCACTTTATGATTGTATAAACAAAATACAAAGGGTAAAAAAATACGTACTGCTGAAAAATTGTCATATTTTCTTTTTTTTCTATCTTTTATGAGTAATTTTCATTCTTATCTATCAAATGTACAGATCAAGTGATTTCTGATATAGGTTGATCTTTTGAAGGTTACACATCTCTACCTTTTTTATTTTGTCACCCTATTCATTTGTGTTTCCTCTTATTTTCAATTTTATTCTTGCGTCACCAATGATTATGATAGGGTTTTTCGTATTGTTTTGATGAGATTGAGATGTTTGTTAGGATTATGAGGATCTCACAATAATACAGGTGGTGCTAATGTAACACTGGAAAAATGATTGAGTTGGTTTCCTTTAATACATACAGTCTCATTTTCATTTTCTTGTAATTATTCTATTTTCCTTTTTTCTTTTTCATTTTCTTGTAATTATTCTTTTTTCTTTTTACTTTTTCATTTTCTACTTATAATTAGTATTTTAGCATATTTTTTAATCTGTGTAACTTATGTTAATTGTTTAATTATCAGAATATAGAAGATGACATTTTATGTTCTTAAGGATATAAGTATATATTTAATTAATTTTGATGTTCAATACATATCTTTCTAAACTATTTAATGTCAATGTTTGTTACTCATTACATGTTTGATTGATTTATATAATTGAGGATGTACTTAATACAAATATTTAGCTTACATTACTTAATAGAAATCTCTGGTTCATAATCAGTTTATGATTGTATAAACAAAATACAAAGGGTAAAAAATATGTATTGCTGAAAAGTTGTCATATTTTCCTTTTTTTCTATCTTTTATGAGTAATTTTCTTTCTTATCTATCAAATGAACGGATTAAAGTGATTTCTGATATAGGTTAATCTTTTGAAGGTTATACATCTCTAACTTGTTTATTTTGTCACTCTATTTATTTGTGTTTCCTGTTATTTTCTATTTTATTCTTGCATCACCAATGATTATGATAGGGTTTTTCGTATTGTTTTGATGAGATTGAGATTTTTGTTAGGATTATGAGGATCTCAAAATAATAAACGTGGTGCTAGTGTAACACTGGAAAACTTATTGAGCTGGTTTCCTTTATACCATACGGTCTCATTTTAAATTTGTTGTTATTATTCTATTTTCTTTTTTTCTTTTTCATTTTCTTGTAATTATTCTATTTTATTTTTTTATTTTTCATTTTCTAGTTATAATTAGTATTTTAGCATATTTTTTAATCTGTATAACTTATGTTAATTGTTTAATTATCACAATATAGAAGATGACATTTTATGTTCTTAAGGTTATAAGTATATATATAATTAATTTTGATGTTCAATACATATCTTTCTAAACTAATTAATGTCAAGGTTTGTTACTCATTACACGTTTGATTGATTTATATAATTGAGGATGTACTTATTAGAAATATTTAGCTTACATTATTTAATAGAAATCTCTGGTTCATATTCACTTTATGATTGTATAAACAAAATATAAAGGGTAAAAAAATACGTACTGCTGAAAAATTGTCATATTTTATTTTTTTTCTATCTTTTATGAGTAATTTTCATTCTTATCTATCAAATGTACAGATCAAGTGATTTCTGATATAGGTTGATCTTTTGAAGGTTACACATCTCTACCTTTTTTATTTTGTCACCCTATTCATTTGTGTTTCCTCTTATTTTCAATTTTATTCTTGCGTCACCAATGATTATGATAGGGTTTTTCGTATTGTTTTGATGAGATTGAGATGTTTGTTAGGATTATGAGGATCTCACAATAATACAGGTGGTGCTAATGTAACACTGGAAAAATGATTGAGTTGGTTTCCTTTAATACATACAGTCTCATTTTCATTTTCTTGTAATTATTCTATTTTCCTTTTTTCTTTTTCATTTTCTTGTAATTATTCTTTTTTCTTTTTACTTTTTCATTTTCTACTTATAATTAGTATTTTAGCATATTTTTTAATCTGTGTAACTTATGTTAATTGTTTAATTATCAGAATATAGAAGATGACATTTTATGTTCTTAAGGATATAAGTATATATTTAATTAATTTTGATGTTCAATACATATCTTTCTAAACTATTTAATGTCAATGTTTGTTACTCATTACATGTTTGATTGATTTATATAATTGAGGATGTACTTAATACAAATATTTAGCTTACATTACTTAATAGAAATCTCTGGTTCATAATCAGTTTATGATTGTATAAACAAAATACAAAGGGTAAAAAAATATGTATTGCTGAAAAGTTGTCATATTTTCCTTTTTTTCTATCTTTTATGAGTAATTTTCTTTCTTATCTATCAAATGAACGGATTAAAGTGATTTCTGATATAGGTTAATCTTTTGAAGGTTATACATCTCTAACTTGTTTATTTTGTCACTCTATTCATTTGTGTTTCCTGTTATTTTATATTTTATTCTTGCATCACCAATGATTATGATAGGGTTTTTCGTATTGTTTTGATGAGATTGAGATTTTTGTTAGGATTATGAGGATCTCAAAATAATAAACGTGGTGCTAGTGTAACACTGGAAAACTTATTGAGTTGGTTTCCTTTATACCATACGGTCTCATTTTAAATTTGTTGTTATTATTCTATTTTCTTTTTTCTTTTTCATTTTCTTGTAATTATTCTATTTTATTTTTTCTTTTTCATTTTCTACTTATAATTAGTATTTTAGCATATTTTTTAATCTGTATAACTTATGTTAATTGTTTAATTATCAGAATATAGAAGATGACATTTTATGTTCTTAAGGATATAAGTATATATTTAATTAATTTTGATGTTCAATACATATCTTTCTAAACTAATTAATGTCAAGGTTTGTTACTCATTACATGTTTGATTGATTTATATAATTGAGGATGTACTTATTAGAAATATTTAGCTTACATTATTTAATAGAAATCTCTGGTTCATATTCACTTTATGATTGTATAAACAAAATACAAAGGGTAAAAAAATACGTACTGCTGAAAAATTGTCATATTTTCTTTTTTTTCTATCTTTTATGAGTAATTTTCATTCTTATCTATCAAATGTACAGATCAAGTGATTTCTGATATAGGTTGATCTTTTGAAGGTTACACATCTCTACCTTTTTTATTTTGTCACCCTATTCATTTGTGTTTCCTCTTATTTTCAATTTTATTCTTGCGTCACCAATGATTATGATAGGGTTTTTCGTATTGTTTTGATGAGATTGAGATGTTTGTTAGGATTATGAGGATCTCACAATAATACAGGTGGTGCTAATGTAACACTGGAAAAATGATTGAGTTGGTTTCCTTTAATACATACAGTCTCATTTTCATTTTCTTGTAATTATTCTATTTTCCTTTTTTCTTTTTCATTTTCTTGTAATTATTCTTTTTTCTTTTTACTTTTTCATTTTCTACTTATAATTAGTATTTTAGCATATTTTTTAATCTGTGTAACTTATGTTAATTGTTTAATTATCAGAATATAGAAGATGACATTTTATGTTCTTAAGGATATAAGTATATATTTAATTAATTTTGATGTTCAATACATATCTTTCTAAACTATTTAATGTCAATGTTTGTTACTCATTACATGTTTGATTGATTTATATAATTGAGGATGTACTTAATACAAATATTTAGCTTACATTACTTAATAGAAATCTCTGGTTCATAATCAGTTTATGATTGTATAAACAAAATACAAAGGGTAAAAAAATATGTATTGCTGAAAAGTTGTCATATTTTCCTTTTTTTCTATCTTTTATGAGTAATTTTCTTTCTTATCTATCAAATGAACGGATTAAAGTGATTTCTGATATAGGTTAATCTTTTGAAGGTTATACATCTCTAACTTGTTTATTTTGTCACTCTATTCATTTGTGTTTCCTGTTATTTTATATTTTATTCTTGCATCACCAATGATTATGATAGGGTTTTTCGTATTGTTTTGATGAGATTGAGATTTTTGTTAGGATTATGAGGATCTCAAAATAATAAACGTGGTGCTAGTGTAACACTGGAAAACTTATTGAGTTGGTTTCCTTTATACCATACGGTCTCATTTTAAATTTGTTGTTATTATTCTATTTTCTTTTTTCTTTTTCATTTTCTTGTAATTATTCTATTTTATTTTTTCTTTTTCATTTTCTACTTATAATTAGTATTTTAGCATATTTTTTAATCTGTATAACTTATGTTAATTGTTTAATTATCAGAATATAGAAGATGACATTTTATGTTCTTAAGGATATAAGTATATATTTAATTAATTTTGATGTTCAATACATATCTTTCTAAACTAATTAATGTCAAGGTTTGTTACTCATTACATGTTTGATTGATTTATATAATTGAGGATGTACTTATTAGAAATATTTAGCTTACATTATTTAATAGAAATCTCTGGTTCATATTCACTTTATGATTGTATAAACAAAATACAAAGGGTAAAAAAATACGTACTGCTGAAAAATTGTCATATTTTCTTTTTTTTCTATCTTTTATGAGTAATTTTCATTCTTATCTATCAAATGTACAGATCAAGTGATTTCTGATATAGGTTGATCTTTTGAAGGTTACACATCTCTACCTTTTTTATTTTGTCACCCTATTCATTTGTGTTTCCTCTTATTTTCAATTTTATTCTTGCGTCACCAATGATTATGATAGGGTTTTTCGTATTGTTTTGATGAGATTGAGATGTTTGTTAGGATTATGAGGATCTCACAATAATACAGGTGGTGCTAATGTAACACTGGAAAAATGATTGAGTTGGTTTCCTTTAATACATACAGTCTCATTTTCATTTTCTTGTAATTATTCTATTTTCCTTTTTTCTTTTTCATTTTCTTGTAATTATTCTTTTTTCTTTTTACTTTTTCATTTTCTACTTATAATTAGTATTTTAGCATATTTTTTAATCTGTGTAACTTATGTTAATTGTTTAATTATCAGAATATAGAAGATGACATTTTATGTTCTTAAGGATATAAGTATATATTTAATTAATTTTGATGTTCAATACATATCTTTCTAAACTATTTAATGTCAATGTTTGTTACTCATTACATGTTTGATTGATTTATATAATTGAGGATGTACTTAATACAAATATTTAGCTTACATTACTTAATAGAAATCTCTGGTTCATAATCAGTTTATGATTGTATAAACAAAATACAAAGGGTAGAAAAATATGTATTGCTGAAAAGTTGTCATATTTTCCTTTTTTTCTATCTTTTATGAGTAATTTTCTTTCTTATCTATCAAATGAACGGATTAAAGTGATTTCTGATATAGGTTAATCTTTTGAAGGTTATACATCTCTAACTTGTTTATTTTGTCACTCTATTCATTTGTGTTTCCTGTTATTTTATATTTTATTCTTGCATCACCAATGATTATGATAGGGTTTTTTGTATTGTTTTGATGAGATTGAGATTTTTGTTAGGATTATGAGGATCTCAAAATAATAAACGTGGTGCTAGTGTAACACTGGAAAACTTATTGAGTTGGTTTCCTTTATACCATACGGTCTCATTTTAAATTTGTTGTTATTATTCTATTTTCTTTTTTTCTTTTTCATTTTCTTGTAATTATTCTATTTTATTTTTTTCTTTTTCATTTTCTACTTATAATTAGTATTTTAGCATATTTTTTAATCTGTATAACTTATGTTAATTGTTTAATTATCAGAATATAGAAGATGACATTTTATGTTCTTAAGGATATAAGTATATATTTAATTAATTTTGATGTTCAATACATATCTTTCTAAACTAATTAATGTCAAGGTTTGTTACTCATTACATGTTTGATTGATTTATATAATTGAGGATGTACTTATTAGAAATATTTAGCTTACATTATTTAATAGAAATCTCTGGTTCATATTCACTTTATGATTGTATAAACAAAATACAAAGGGTAAAAAAATACGTACTGCTGAAAAATTGTCATATTTTCTTTTTTTTCTATCTTTTATGAGTAATTTTCATTCTTATCTATCAAATGTACAGATCAAGTGATTTCTGATATAGGTTGATCTTTTGAAGGTTACACATCTCTACCTTTTTTATTTTGTCACCCTATTCATTTGTGTTTCCTCTTATTTTCAATTTTATTCTTGCGTCACCAATGATTATGATAGGGTTTTTCGTATTGTTTTGATGAGATTGAGATGTTTGTTAGGATTATGAGGATCTCACAATAATACAGGTGGTGCTAATGTAACACTGGAAAAATGATTGAGTTGGTTTCCTTTAATACATACAGTCTCATTTTCATTTTCTTGTAATTATTCTATTTTCCTTTTTTCTTTTTCATTTTCTTGTAATTATTCTTTTTTCTTTTTACTTTTTCATTTTCTACTTATAATTAGTATTTTAGCATATTTTTTAATCTGTGTAACTTATGTTAATTGTTTAATTATCAGAATATAGAAGATGACATTTTATGTTCTTAAGGATATAAGTATATATTTAATTAATTTTGATGTTCAATACATATCTTTCTAAACTATTTAATGTCAATGTTTGTTACTCATTACATGTTTGATTGATTTATAGAATTGAGGATGTACTTAATACAAATATTTAGCTTACATTACTTAATAGAAATCTCTGGTTCATAATCAGTTTATGATTGTATAAACAAAATACAAAGGGTAAAAAAATATGTATTGCTGAAAAGTTGTCATATTTTCCTTTTTTTCTATCTTTTATGAGTAATTTTCTTTCTTATCTATCAAATGAACGGATTAAAGTGATTTCTGATATAGGTTAATCTTTTGAAGGTTATACATCTCTAACTTGTTTATTTTGTCACTCTATTCATTTGTGTTTCCTGTTATTTTATATTTTATTCTTGCATCACCAATGATTATGATAGGGTTTTTTGTATTGTTTTGATGAGATTGAGATTTTTGTTAGGATTATGAGGATCTCAAAATAATAAACGTGGTGCTAGTGTAACACTGGAAAACTTATTGAGTTGGTTTCCTTTATACCATACGGTCTCATTTTAAATTTGTTGTTATTATTCTATTTTCTTTTTTTCTTTTTCATTTTCTTGTAATTATTCTATTTTTTTTTTTCTTTTTCATTTTCTACTTATAATTAGTATTTTAGCATATTTTTTAATCTGTATAACTTATGTTAATTGTTTAATTATCAGAATATAGAAGATGACATTTTATGTTCTTAAGGATATAAGTATATATTTAATTAATTTTGATGTTCAATACATATCTTTCTAAACTAATTAATGTCAAGGTTTGTTACTCATTACATGTTTGATTGATTTATATAATTGAGGATGTACTTATTAGAAATATTTAGCTTACATTATTTAATAGAAATCTCTGGTTCATATTCACTTTATGATTGTATAAACAAAATACAAAGGGTAAAAAAATACGTACTGCTGAAAAATTGTCATATTTTCTTTTTTTTCTATCTTTTATGAGTAATTTTCATTCTTATCTATCAAATGTACAGATCAAGTGATTTCTGATATAGGTTGATCTTTTGAAGGTTACACATCTCTACCTTTTTTATTTTGTCACCCTATTCATTTGTGTTTCCTCTTATTTTCAATTTTATTCTTGCGTCACCAATGATTATGATAGGGTTTTTCGTATTGTTTTGATGAGATTGAGATGTTTGTTAGGATTATGAGGATCTCACAATAATACAGGTGGTGCTAATGTAACACTGGAAAAATGATTGAGTTGGTTTCCTTTAATACATACAGTCTCATTTTCATTTTCTTGTAATTATTCTATTTTCCTTTTTTCTTTTTCATTTTCTTGTAATTATTCTTTTTTTTTTTACTTTTTCATTTTCTACTTATAATTAGTATTTTAGCATATTTTTTAATCTGTGTAACTTATGTTAATTGTTTAATTATCAGAATATAGAAGATGACATTTTATGTTCTTAAGGATATAAGTATATATTTAATTAATTTTGATGTTCAATACATATCTTTCTAAACTATTTAATGTCAATGTTTGTTACTCATTACATGTTTGATTGATTTATATAATTGAGGATGTACTTAATACAAATATTTAGCTTACATTACTTAATAGAAATCTCTGGTTCATAATCAGTTTATGATTGTATAAACAAAATACAAAGGGTAAAAAATATGTATTGCTGAAAAGTTGTCATATTTTCCTTTTTTTCTATCTTTTATGAGTAATTTTCTTTCTTATCTATCAAATGAACGGATTAAAGTGATTTCTGATATAGGTTAATCTTTTGAAGGTTATACATCTCTAACTTGTTTATTTTGTCACTCTATTCATTTGTGTTTCCTGTTATTTTATATTTTATTCTTGCATCACCAATGATTATGATAGGGTTTTTTGTATTGTTTTGATGAGATTGAGATTTTCTTTAGGATTATGAGGATCTCAAAATAATAAACGTGGTGCTAGTGTAACACTGGAAAACTTATTGAGTTGGTTTCCTTTATACCATACGGTCTCATTTTAAATTTGTTGTTATTATTCTATTTTCTTTTTTTCTTTTTCATTTTCTTGTAATTATTCTATTTTATTTTTTTCTTTTTCATTTTCTACTTATAATTAGTATTTTAGCATATTTTTTAATCTGTATAACTTATGTTAATTGTTTAATTATCAGAATATAGAAGATGACATTTTATGTTCTTAAGGATATAAGTATATATTTAATTAATTTTGATGTTCAATACATATCTTTCTAAACTAATTAATGTCAAGGTTTGTTACTCATTACATGTTTGATTGATTTATATAATTGAGGATGTACTTATTAGAAATATTTAGCTTACATTATTTAATAGAAATCTCTGGTTCATATTCACTTTATGATTGTATAAACAAAATACAAAGGGTAAAAAAATACGTACTGCTGAAAAATTGTCATATTTTCTTTTTTTCTATCTTTTATGAGTAATTTTCTTTCTTATCTATCAAATGTACAGATCAAGTGATTTCTGATATAGGTTGATCTTTTGAAGGTTACACATCTCTAACTTTTTATTTTGTCACCCTATTCATTTGTGTTTCCTCTTATTTTATATTTTATTCTTGCGTCACCAATGATTATGATAGGGTTTTTCGTATTGTTTTGATGAGATTGAGATGTTTGTTAGGATTATGAGGATCTCACAATAATACAGGTGGTGCTAATGTAACACTGGAAAAATGATTGAGTTGGTTTCCTTTAATACATACAGTCTCATTTTCATTTTCTTGTAATTATTCTATTTTCCTTTTTTCTTTTTCATTTTCTTGTAATTATTCTTTTTATTTTTACTTTTTCATTTTCTACTTATAATTAGTATTTTAGCATATTTTTTAATCTGTGTAACTTATGTTAATTGTTTAATTATCAGAATATAGAAGATGACATTTTATGTTCTTAAGGATATAAGTATATATTTAATTAATTTTGATGTTCAATACATATCTTTCTAAACTATTTAATGTCAATGTTTGTTACTCATTACATGTTTGATTGATTTATAGAATTGAGGATGTACTTAATACAAATATTTAGCTTACATTACTTAATAGAAATCTCTGGTTCATAATCAGTTTATGATTGTATAAACAAAATACAAAGGGTAAAAAAATATGTATTGCTGAAAAGTTGTCATATTTTCCTTTTTTTCTATCTTTTATGAGTAATTTTCTTTCTTATCTATCAAATGAACGGATTAAAGTGATTTCTGATATAGGTTAATCTTTTGAAGGTTATACATCTCTAACTTGTTTATTTTGTCACTCTATTCATTTGTGTTTCCTGTTATTTTATATTTTATTCTTGCATCACCAATGATTATGATAGGGTTTTTCGTATTGTTTTGATGAGATTGAGATTTTCTTTAGGATTACGAGGATCTCAAAATAATAAACGTGGTGCTAGTGTAACACTGGAAAACTTATTGAGTTGGTTTCCTTTATACCATACGGTCTCATTTTAAATTTGTTGTTATTATTCTATTTTCTTTTTTTCTTTTTCATTTTCTTGTAATTATTCTATTTTATTTTTTTCTTTTTCATTTTCTACTTATAATTAGTATTTTAGCATATTTTTTAATCTGTATAACTTATGTTAATTGTTTAATTATCAGAATATAGAAGATGACATTTTATGTTCTTATGGATATAAGTATATATTTAATTAATTTTGATGTTCAATACATATCTTTCTAAACTAATTAATGTCAAGGTTTGTTACTCATTACATGTTTGATTGATTTGTATAATTGAGGATGTACTTATTAGAAATATTTAGCTTACATTATTTAATAGAAATCTCTGGTTCATATTCACTTTATGATTGTATAAACAAAATATAAAGGGTAAAAAAATACGTACTGCTGAAAAATTGTCATATTTTCTTTTTTTCTATCTTTTATGAGTAATTTTCATTCTTATCTATCAAATGTACAGATCAAGTGATTTCTGATATAGGTTGATCTTTTGAAGGTTACACATCTCTACCTTTTTTATTTTGTCACCCTATTCATTTGTGTTTCCTCTTATTTTCAATTTTATTCTTGCGTCACCAATGATTATGATAGGGTTTTTCGTATTGTTTTGATGAGATTGAGATGTTTGTTAGGATTATGAGGATCTCACAATAATACAGGTGGTGCTAATGTAACACTGGAAAAATGATTGAGTTGGTTTCCTTTAATACATACAGTCTCATTTTCATTTTCTTGTAATTATTCTATTTTCCTTTTTTCTTTTTCATTTTCTTGTAATTATTCTTTTTTCTTTTTACTTTTTCATTTTCTACTTATAATTAGTATTTTAGCATATTTTGTAATCTGTGTAACTTATGTTAATTGTTTAATTATCAGAATATAGAAGATGACATTTTATGTTCTTAAGGATGTAAGTATATATTTAATTAATTTTGATGTTCAATACATATCTTTCTAAACTATTTAATGTCAATGTTTGTTACTCATTACATGTTTGATTGATTTATAAAATTGAGGATGTACTTAATACAAATATTTAGCTTACATTACTTAATAGAAATCTCTGGTTCATAATCAGTTTATGATTGTATAAACAAAATACAAAGGGTAAAAAAATATGTATTCTGAAAAGTTGTCATATTTTGCTTTTTTTCTATCTTTTATGAGTAATTTTCTTTCTTATCTATCAAATGAACGGATTAAAGTGATTTCTGATATATGTTAATCTTTTGAAGGTTATACATCTCTAACTTGTTTATTTTGTCACTCTATTCATTTGTGTTTCCTGTTATTTTATATTTTATTCTTGCATCACCAATGATTATGATAGGGTTTTTTGTATTGTTTTGATGAGATTGAGATTTTCTTTAGGATTATGAGGATCTCAAAATAATAAACGTGGTGATAGTGTAACACTGGAAAACTTATTGAGTTGGTTTCCTTTATACCATACGGTCTCATTATAAATTTGTTGTTATTATTCTATTTTCTTTTTTTCTTTTTCTATTTCTTGTAATTATTCTATTTTATTTTTTTCTTTTTCATTTTCTACTTATAATTAGTATTTTAGCA